>NC_030426.2:22356198-22513698 GCF_001660625.3 Ictalurus punctatus | reverse complement strand
GTGGTTGTTGGCAGGGCAGGTTTTTCTGCCAGGCTGATTCACCCCCCCCAAAGATGTTCCAGGTCAGCCTTGGATTCTGGACTCCTGAACGATACCACAAATAGTCCCACAAACTGAGTTACGTTCTCAAGTCCACTGGATCCTGTGGCAACTAGAAGCTGTGTTCGCTGGTTGGCTGGGCCGAAGAACCGGGACCCCATGAACCTTAGCCATTGCTTCTCGTCAGGCTCGGGGTCCATTTGGCTCGCAAAATAAAACTGGCAGTCCACAAGAAAATATTTAGAATAGCCCCAAAAAAATCCACCATAAGGATCTGGGAGCTCAATGGCAGTCCATTGAGTAAACTGGATCAAATCAAAGGCTGGCGTGACGTTTCTCTGGCGTGATGTCTCCTCCGTCTTCCTGCTGCATCCATGGTACGGCAAAGTGTTCTGTCACGTAATGAGGGTTAAGGATGAATTCAAGTGCAGATAAGAGCTTTGTTATAGACAAGATAGGCAGACAAATCCAAAATGTGAGACATAGGTGTGGTCAAACAGGCAAATGGTCAGGCGATCGGCAAACGGGCATAAACAAGGCAAAATAGAATCAAAAAATGAGGACAAGAACAGGAAATCACAAGGGAAAATTATGACAGCACCACCACAAACGTATGGGCCAGCCGGATGACTGAAACCTAATGAGTTTAAAAGTCCATTTTATCAATAAGCACTTCAAGGTGAAAACCAGCTCGCGGAGGACATTTATCAGTGCAAAGCCGAGCTGCGCGCCGCGTCGTCCCTGGCGCCATATACCCCGTCCCCGCCGCCAAGGAGCGACACCTTGCAACACAGCCAACAAAGTAGCCTGAGCATCTGGGGCTTTCCACTGCAGGGGAGGTACACCTTGCTGTGCAGTCCAGAGGTGAAGGCTGGCCCAGAATTTTTTTGGGGGGGGCAATGAGGACAGCAGAGCTCCAGCCTGAGGCCTACAGGGAGGTCTCAGCTGTGGAGCTCTCACCTGAGTTCAACATGGCGACCTCAGAGGGACAGGCTGAGGAGGCTGTCCCGCTACCCTGCACAGCCGAGGAAGCTGTCCTGCTGTCCAGCCCGGCTGAGGAGGCCGTCCTGCTGCCCTGCATGGCCGAGGAAGCTGTCCTGCTGTCCAGCCCAGCTGAGGAGGCCGTCCTGCATGCCCAGTCCAGCTGAGGAGGCCGTCCTGCTACCCTGCACGGACGAGGAAGCAGTCCTGCTGCCCAGTCCGGCTGAGGAGGCCGTCCCGCTGCCCAGCCCGGCCGAGGAAGCCGTCCCGCTGCCCAGCCCGGCTGAGGAGGCCGCCCAGCCCTCCAGTGCCGCCGAGGGTGGCACCCAGAGTTCCAGAGCTGCCGGGGGTGGCACCCAGCATCCCAGGGGCGGTGTCCTGCGTCCCAGTGCCGCCAGGGGCGGTGCTCTGGTTTTCAACCCCGGTGGGGATGCTGCTCTGCTCCTCTGCTGCCCGACGGAGGCTGCTTCGCTTTCTGTCGCAGCGAAAGACAGTTCGCACAGGGGCCCGGGAGGGGTTCTTGGTGTTCCGGGAGGAGCACCCTTTGGAGGGGGGTTCTGTTACGCCACGGCCAGCAGAGGGCACTGCGGTACGGCCGCTGACTGGTCACGTGACTCTTTTGTTTTCGTTCACTTCCCGCTTGGACACTGACTTAAGTCTCTGATTTGCCCCAGGTGTTAATGTCTTAGTTTAATTAGGTTTGTTATTTAAACCCCCCGTGTGACTGCGCACATCGCGCAGTATTAAAGTTGGTTCAGTTTGTTAAGTGAGGGAAGTATCCGGGTATGGGCTAATGTGTAGCATGCTAGCGGTCGTAGCTAGGGGACCAGAGTGAGTATAGTCCGTAGAGACCGCGCTCCCTGTGTTTGCTTATCTGTTTGTTTGTTTCTTGTTTAAGTAATAAAGACGGTGACCTGCACCTGCATCCGCCTCCAGTCTCGTTCCGTAACATTATGACTCTCTGTATTATTTTGTATATGTTTGTCATAGAAAATCCAAATAGTATAAATGTAAAATGTAGTAAAAGGTGATGATAGCATCAGTCATGCCACAGGCCTTTGCAAGAAGCTGGCAAAAGAGGGTTACACTGGAAGAAGCACAGAAAGATCTCAACCTACCTGTACATGTACTTATAACAAAATGCCAAGCAAGATATGGAGCCAGAGAGAAGACCATTGATCGCATACTCGAGCAGGTCCTCTATGAAGACAGAATGACATGGAAATTGATTCCAACATGGCAAGACTGAGATGTTCTGGAATCTGTTAATAAAGAACTAAGACCAATGCAGGAATTCACTGACTATGTCAGTGTGTGGTCCCTGAAACCAGTTCTGACCCTTCTGAACACAACCCTCTTATTGATCAAAGAGGACAAGTCTGACCTGACCAAGTCCTTGAAAAATGAGATGTTGGAATACATTAATGAGAAGTATGAAGATGCAGACACTCAAGAGTTATTGGATGTGGCATCTTTTTTTAGATCCAAGATTTATAATACACTGTATCACAGCAGACGCCATTCCCACTATCAAAGCCAGAGTCATGTAAGAGATGGCATGCGAGGTAAACATGAGTAGAATGAGTAAACCAAAAATGTCCACCATTCTGTTTAATTGTAACATTATGGTCTTCAAATGTTAATTTAATGAAGCTTTTTTTATTATTATGTTTTAATTTAAGAGGATGCCCCTTTTGAAGGCATGAGTGTGGAAGAAGATACAGGCCCATCCACAACAAAAATGGGGAAAAAACTTATTGGACAGCTTCTGCAAAATGACCACTGCCAATACAACACTATCTGATCCAGGTGTTTAACTTAAAGATGCAATAGAAGCTGAACAGCACTTATTTGCTGTCTGCTACAATTGACAGTGAAAAAGAGCCACTTTGTTGGTGGAAAGTCCATCAGACAAGTTTTCCAAAGCTTAGAAAAATGTCACATAAACATCTGTACATACCAGCCACCATATTCATATCATTATCAAGGTATTTAGTTTAAATACTGAAGTATGAAATGTTTGTCCATATCACACCCTGTTATAGACTCACTGATTGCAGCAGGCTAGTGAGATATCCACACAGGCAGGGATGGCTGATACTGATATTACATGGGAGGACTAAAGTCTAATATTATTCAATAGCTCTACAGTGGATCTATTAGAATTGAGCAACACATTATATCACAAGGTCTAATGGATGGCATAATAAGAATGATGCTTGGCAAAATATCACACACATGCAGACTTAACGGCAGATAGGCAGCTGTATTTCTATAATTTCAAGTACAAGTTCAAGTAGCTTTATTGTCATTTCAAATATTTTTAAATGTTTCAATACTTTTTTAATGCTTTTTAAATGTTAGTCTGTAATGCTCTACTGGGTTCATTCCTTGTTCTTTCTGAATACTAAACATGGGAAATAATAATAATAATAATAATAATAATAATAATAATAATAATTATTATTATTATTATTATTATTATTATTATTATTATTACTACTCCTACATAAATTTATGGCCATGACTTTATCTCAAATCTAATTATTAATGGAGTATTATGTTGTGGCCATGAGATGCTCACTTTGTGGCCTAAAAAATATTGTGACTACAATTTATTAAATTTGTGGCTATATTTTATTTTTTATTTTTTTTAAAAAGCAAAAAAAAAAAAAAAGCAACAACAACAAAAAAACATATCACCTCAGTGGCTCCATAGTTACAGTATCTCACACAAGTGAGTACACCCCTCACATTTTTGTAAATATTTGATTATATCTTTTCATGTGACAACACTGAAGCAAAGACACTCTGCTACAATGTAAAGTAGTGAGTGTACAGCTTGTGTAAATGTGCAAATTTGCTAGCCCCTCAAAAGAACTCAACGCATAGCCATTATCCTAACAAAATGTCCAGGTCCTCTGGCAGAAAAAATGACCCCAAAACTGTAAAGAGCCACCACCATATTTAACTGTGGGCAGGAGGTACTTTTCCATATGGCTTCCTTTCTGTGTGCACAAAAGCCACCTCTGGTGTTTACTGACAAAAAGCTTTTGTTTTTTGGATCAGAGTAGAAGCTTTTTTCTTAAATCCCTTCCAAACAACTTGTGGTGATATCATTGACTTCGGATTGTAGTTTTGGAGACTTTCTGACCTCAAGATGCAACTAACTTCTGCAATTCTCTAGCTGTGAACCTTGGAGAATCTCTCATCACTTTTAATGTTTATATTTTTATTATGCAGTTTGTGTAGTTGTCAAAAAAAAACATACCTGAATATAAATAGAAACATTGGATCAAGCAGACACTCAGGGTGATTCACTGTCTACTGATATTACTAAGTTAGAAATATCAAAAATACAGATTCCAGTGGTAAATGATAGCCGCAAATTTCTGTCATAATCAGAAGAAAACTCAGGAATTGACCCTCATGGAAAGTTTGGTTATGATCAAAAACATATATGAGCCTACAGATTTGAGGAGTTCACTACACATTGAAGGAAATAATATATGCCAACCAAATACAGCAAATTACAAATCAATGTAAGCATGCTTGAACCCAAGAACTTTGAACTGAGCCATCAAACATGAACACTTTGTGCTGCTTATGTGAGTGAAATTATTAATTTCTTACTTTGTATAGCTCTGTTCACTCTGTTCATGTTCATCAGTGAATAATGCCGCTTGCGGTCATGTCATGGAGATTAGTACAGAACATTCTTTCCTCTTACATTGACACAAACATGTTATTGTCTTCAGGAATGTATGCACATCTGCTAAGACCTTGAAACCTCCAAAGGGGCTCAAACCTTGTGTGCAGCAAAAGACAAACATGGCACTAGACCTAGACAGGTGTTGGAACTTTTTAAAAGGTCAGCCTGCACAGTAACTAAATGAAGGCCTGCATTCCCTCTTGCAATCTGCGATCGATTAGCGACCGACGTTTAGCAGTTCCAACTCAGCATGGCGCAAGGTCCCTTTCCAAAACCTTCACACTAACTGTTCCTCAGTGGTGGAATGCACTTCCAATCTCAATCCGGACCGCAGAATCTCTCACCATCTTCAAAAAACAACTAAAGACCCACATCTTCAATGAACACCTAACAAACTCATAATAATAAAAAAAAATAAAAATAAAAAAATGCACTTACACCTCTACTCTGCACTTTGCTTCTTCTGGAATTCAATTAATAGATCTCGTATGGTAGCACTTCTTGTATTGTTCTCTGCTTGATATCGCTTTGCTTGTATCTTTCTCATTTGTAAGTCGCTTTGGATAAAAGCGTCTGCTAAGTGAATAAATGTAAATGTAACTAAATATAGTGTCAGGTCATTTAGTGTCAGGACACTCACATTTTTGCAAAGATGATTGGCATGGTTACATCCCTTGGGAAGTTTATACCTTAACTGTCTGCTTAAATAGCTGTACTTTTATGTCTCCTTGAACAAAAAAAAAATTGTGTATATTGTCAAAGAAGCACTTACCACAGACATAGTGCTGAAGTTTTATGACTTAACCAAGAGAGTTATGGTTTTATTAGATGCTCCGTAAAGTGGCCAGAGAGCAGGAATGAAAAGGCTATTGTAGCACTGAGAGCAGACAATGTTGATTAAACTCTTATGTTGACTGGAGCACCACTTCTAGTGCCTATAGATCGAGAGCAATTCTTAGAGAAAATTCTCTTCCAACAACTGACCGAGTATGACAATGCTTTTGCTTTCAGGTTGATGATAAGCTAAATTTCATTTTAGGTTGTATTATTCTCACAGTTTTCTTTTATGAGAGCCAGACCTCCCGTCAGTTTTTGTCCTAATAGCAATTTAAATGGGGAACCCAACCATTTGTCTCAATTTTTACTATTAATATGTACAAACCTATGAATCATAACTGTATTTGCCTCAAACCATAATTTCACAAGTACAGTTAGTTTGTTCAATTCCCAGTAATTCATAAAGAATAGCATATATGGTATATATGATGCATCTTGGAGGGGGCAAGGTGGCTTAGTGTTTAGCATGTTTGCCTCACACCTCCAGTGTTGGACGTTCGATTCCTGTCTCCGCCCTATGTGCATGGAGCTTGCATGTTCTCCCAATGCTACAGGGGTTTCCTCCAGGTACTCTGGTGTCCTACTCCAAAGACATGTGTTGTAGGCTGATTGGCATTTCCAAATCATCTGTAGTGTGTGAAAGGTTGTGAGTGTGTGTGTGTGTGTGTGTGTGTGTGTGTGTGTGTGTGTGTGTGTGTGTGTGTGTGTGTGTGCATGTGTGTGTGTGCGTGTGTGAGCATGTGTGCCCTGCGATGGGTTGGCACCCCACCCAGGGTGTCCTGAGCCTCATGCCCCGAGTCCCCTGGGATAGGCTTCCCAATGACCCTGTGTAGTATAAGTGGCTGTGGCTCAGGTGGTAGAGCAGGTTGTCCACTATTCATAGGGTTGGTGGTTCGATTCCCGGCCCACATGCCTCCACATGCTGAAGTGCCCTTGGGCAAGACACTGAACCCCAAGTTGCTCCCGATGGCAAGTTAGTGCCTTGCATGGTAGCTCTGCTACCGTGTGTGTGTGTGTGAATGGGTGAATGAGACACAGTGTAAAGCACTTTGGATAATAGACCTAAATAAGTGCAGACCTTTTTTTTAAAAAAAAAGCCGGTTCAATCAACCTCTTTCAGGATCCCAACCCAGGATATAACACAAAATCTTGTTATGCCTTGGACTTGCAGTGATTGTTGGTTGAAACAGCTTCATCCTCCATGGAGCTGCTATAAACAGGGTCTCTAGAGCCTACAGAGACTCGGGACCCACTCTGCTGTGTAAATCAGGCAAATGAATTTCTCCAGAACCATGCATTTAAACAATTTCTGTGTCTTCTCAGGGTTGGGTTTAAACATTTCCATATAATTTTGTAAAAAGAAATCCATCTATCCATCCATCCATCTTCAACCGCTTACTCCTTTTCAGGGCCGCGGGGGAACCTGGAGCCTATCCCAGGAATCATCGGGCACAAGGCAGGGTACACCCTGGACAGGGTGCCAGTCGGTAAAGAGAAATATTTTCTTAAGTTAGAGTTTCACAATATGTTATAGGCAGAAAACTACATCGTAATTGTTGGTTGTTTGCAAGAAATCGGTGCAAGTGACATGCAACAAGTTTTCTCAGATGACTAGAAAAAATGTTAAATGCTGACTGCAAAGAAATACATGATGACTAAAAGGAAAAGCTGAAGCCAAATACTGACCAATAAACTTCAAAAAATCTCTGAACATTCAGATACTCCTACCAGCCATGATACTGTCTGTACTAATCTGATAAAGCATATGTCCAAGTACATAAGCATCACCCAGCAATACACCAGCTACTTAACATAACATAGATCTATCCAACAATATTTAGAAAGCAGTCCGAATGGGGAGAATAAGCAAAGCTTTAAACATGTATGCCAGGATGGTCATCAGATACCCACTGAGTGCAATAAGTTGGCCAAGTACTTGAAGCTGTTGATAGCCAACAGCATTTATTTCAGCTTTCATTCAGACTCGAATGTTATGGTTGCATAATGGTGAAAATATGAGAAATTATCATATACCTAAATTGCATTGGAACTGTACAGCAGAAAGCCGACAGATGTTAATTTTAGTAGTAAAATAGTCTGACTTCGTTTGCCATACTTCTGTAAAGCTAGCAGCACAAAAGTTATTGACTGCGCATGATTTGGCTAGCTGTGTGAGCTTAAGATTGATGATAAGCGCCTGGTATTCGTAATGTTCACCTTGGAAAAAAACACTCTTACATATAGGCTCAATTTTTGTAGTGCAGCCCTAGAGGAATTGTATGGTAATGCAAAATCAAATCTGGCAAGTGATGCATAACCAGATTAGAGAGTGAAGCAATCTGGTTGGCAGTTGGGCCAGAGAATGATTTGAGTAGTCTAGTGCAAGAGTCCAAGATCAGACATGCCAACTGACAGCAACACTAAAATATACTTGGCTTGGTTTTTGCCATACTTCTCCTGTAAAGCCAACAGTGCAAATGTTATTGACTGCAAATCAAAGATGTATGATTTGGCTAGCTGCATTGCTTTGGAGAACTTCATATAGATGATGAACACCAGATATTTGTAGCGTTCACCAAGAGGGAAGTCACTCTTACATCCAAACACAAACTCTTACAGTGCCGGTTTAGAGATGATGTAAACTCATGCAAAATCAAATCTGGCAAGTTATACATAACCCAGATTATAAACCATGAGATATAGTTGGCAGTTGGCAGGAATGACCTGACTGGCCTCATTCAACTGGCCATAAATTGTCAAATAGGCAATGTTTATGAGATCTGTGGCTGGTATTGCTAGGCTCTGGGGAAGGGTTCATGAAGTACTTCTTTGGCTTGCAAAATTGTTTGGCTTGCCATTGTAGGTGCCAAATATCTTATTCTATACAACAGTGTAGTGAGGTATGCTGCCAACCTGGAAAGCAGTTTTGATCTTATTAATGGGTAAGTAGAAGATATGACATGGGGTGCCATAAATGCATTAAGGGATATATAACAAATGATAAAAGAAGCTACTTTTAATAGAGTGGATCACAAAACAGTTGGAATGTGCCATTATAAGGTCTAGCTACAGACTGCAATAGAGACAACAAGGCTAGAGTAGGAAATCAGCTGATGAAGAGAGAAGCGATTCATGTATTTAAAAAAAGAGAAAAATGGGCGGGCATTAGATTAAATTGTGGGAGTTCATGGTCTTCTTGTTCTTCTCAGTATCAGTGCTCTCTAATTTGTTCTTAGCAATGCACAAAAAAACAGGATGCCATTTAATCACCAAACTTATACAGTCCATGTAACAAATCACCCCTCTCAGCACACACACTAGTTCACCAAGCATGTTAGTTCACCATGTGCTTAGGTTTATGCGTGCCACATGCTTTTGCATTGCTTTTGTTCCTGTGATATCATTTGTCTGCTACCCATTGTGTGCACCTGTATATTAGCCCCTGATCCGTTTTTCTATTTATAATCTGTGTATCTTTGGTTCATGTGACGTTTGTTCATTGCTTATTTTGCATTTCAGAGCTGTGTAGTTTTGTATTTGCCTTAATAAATATTACAACAAAATATTTCAATATTACAAAATAAAATGTAACATCATGTGGCACTAAAAGATTTCTTATTTATTTTCACTGTATTTACTGTAAGAGTTCAATCCAAAAGTGGTGTAGTGGGTGTTTCAGGAGATTCATAATTACATTTAGGTGGGAAGACGATTAATAGGCCAAATTTAAAAAAGATACAGACATAAATACAAGGAAATTATTTGGTAATCCATGTCATTAATAATGAAAAGCGTGAAAAAACTAGCAAGTTACCAAAAGAAAATGCTCCAGAGCTTTGTAGCTTTGAAGAAACATATATTTTTCTCTCTATATTTTTTTAAACACATGTTGGTCTTTATGCCCAGCGTTATTACAGTTAGCTAGTACTTGAGAGGTCACATATATTTGAAATTATTACTGTGCCATGATGTGTATGTGCACTGAGAATCAGACATTGTTCTGTTGCCATCTTTGCTTCTTATTAATTTTTCCTGCATATATAAATTGGATCTCGTCCAAGTAAACAAAAATCAAGGCTTATTTGTAAGTAATATGTGGCATTCACTTTCCCTTAATTACTTTATTTAAAATAAATAGAAATGAGTGAACATGCTGGTAGGCTTCTAGTATAAGAAAACCCCCAAAAGGCACAGATGATCCATGAAACTGCCAATTTCAAAAGAGTGTACTGAGAATCATACTGAATCATGCTGTTTGCTAATTTGGCTTTACTAGCATGCCAAAAAACGCAAACACATGAACTTTGTAATGGATTCTGACAAGAATCTGATCACCTGCCTCAGATTAAAGAAGGAATGGGATTGTTGCATTACAAATACTCACTTGAACAGATTTATTGACCCTTACTTTGACTTTGATTTCCTCTCTCATTGACTCAAGTTTCACCTTTAATTTCTGTTTCGCCGCCAACAGATTCTTCCATCAATAATAATTGGAGTGCTACTGGTGTCTTCAGATGCCAAGATTCCTGATTTAATCACATAGTTCAAGAGGGACAATCGGCTAAAACTAAATGAGCGAAGCAGCTGAAAAGAGCTAACATGCCTGTTCCACTGACACTGAGGCATTCACGTCAAAATAAACATATCTATTCCCTCTTTGGTGGTAAAAGTATTCAGAAGACTGAGCATCTGGGTTTGTGTTAATTAACTTGGCATTAGCCACATTTGGTTTTGTTTAGCATTGGCTCATGGGCCTGTTTTAGAACTGTTAATTTATGCCTGAGGAAAATGGGAATGCCGGTCCTTGATTTGAGCAGAATTAATGCTAGTCTTCCCTTGTGACACAGCCTCTCCTGAAATTTCACATTAATTTAACTGTGCTGCCAGTCAGAGTTTCCTTCTTATTCCCATATGCTGTTGCAGGAACATGAACCGAGAGAGAGAGAGAGAGAGAGAGAGAGAGAGAGAGAGAGAGAGAGAGAGAGAGAGAGAGAGAGAGAGAGAGAGAGAGAGAGAGAGAGAGAGAGAGAGAGAGAGAGAGAGAGAGAGAGAGAGAGAGAGAGAGAGAGAGAGAGAGAGAGAGAGAATAATGGTCACCGCATGTATTTTTGGAAGATTTTGGAAGATCTTCAAATGCAACCATGAAAACAGAAGAAACCACGAATTATGTTTGTTAGAAAGAAACCCTACAGTATTTTCTTATTATTCTTAAAGATACAACAGCATTTGCCAAAAATTTGCCTTTCATGTTCATGTTCCACTGTTAAACGATGCATAAGATATTACATTGCCTGACAGTCACCCCAAACTTAGGACATAAGAAACTGTAAAATAAATTGCACTAAATCAGTTGATTTTTTTCCCCATCTATTACTATAAAACTTCCATTCAAAAGTTGGAAAAGAGAAAGTTCCCAAGTTCCCAAGAGAACCCATGTCACACCCCTCTTCATCTCCCTCCACTGGCTTCCTGTAGCTGCCCGCATCAAGTTCAAGGCCTTGATGCTCACCTACAAGACCTTGTCAGGAACAGCACCCTCCTACCTCAACTCTCTCCTGAAGGCCTACGTTCCCTCTCGCAATGTGCGATCGATTAGCGACCGACGTTTAGCAGTTCCAACTCAGCGTGGCGCAAGCTCCCTTTCCAGAACCTTCACACTAACTATTCCTCAGTAGTGGAATGCACTTCCAATCTCAATCCGGACCGCAGAATCTCTCACCATCTTCAAAAAACAGCTAAAGACCCACCTCTTCCATGAACACCTAACCAACTCATAATATAAAAATAAATAAATACGTTTAAAAAATTGCACTTACACCTCTACTCTGCACTTTGCTTCTTCTAGAATTCAGTTAATGTATCTTGTATGGTAGCACTACTTGTATTGTTCTCTGCTTAATATATTGCTTTGCTTGTATTTTTCTTATTTGTAAGTCGCTTTGGATAAAAGTGTCTGCTAAGTGAATAAATGTAAATGTAAAAGTAAAAGTAGATGTTTCACGTGATTTTCATTGATAATTTATTAGGAAGTAGTTGATTTCCTTGGTTTAATTTTGATCGAATGATCACTGGGATTCTACACCAAGGACATTACCACTGCACTAATCTAGTACACATGTTTTGGCCAAGCTAATTTGAATACTATAGTTATTGTACCTGTACTATGTGATGCTTTCTTTGTATAATTGAATCTTGTAACTAGAAACATAATTAAATTAGGTTTATCATAAGTTTTGATGAGAAGTGTAATATTTTTATGTAGACCGTACACAATATTTTTTACACATTCCATTTTTTTTCAGGCTAGACCATGTTTAATGTGCTCTGCTGCTTGTTGTGAAATGGTTCTGAGAGGTTTACATATCCGTGGACCAAGCACAAGCAGATCATAGGCTTCAGTACAAGAAACAGCACCGTTTGGCTGGTGAAATAATATATGCTGTATACAGCATATGTCCTGGCAGAACTCCTAAATCTACTAGCAAGCCATGTTTGTTCAAATGAAACAAGACTGCCCCCTATTGGTCTTATCTTTCCTGCACCCGCAACAGCATGTGATAATGAATGTTCCCTTTCAAAGGGAACTCAACGTTGCGTGAGCTTTATGTTCTGGCCAGCGCCTTTGTGTGTGACCGGTATCTGAAGTCTGTGTGAATTCACTCCTATTTACAGGCCTGCCATGGTCAGGTGACATGGCATTTCGCACGTTGCATGATTATAAAATGGCACTTGTAAAACACGTCATCAGCCTTATTATCTTCAGCAAAAGACCGCATGACAGTTGTTTGTGTGAACGCTCCTAAAAACTCTTCACTTCCTCTCTATATTTCATAATAGTATAAGGATATATATATATATATATATATATATATATATATATATATATATATATATATATATATATATATATATATATATATAATTTTTCTATCCCTCACCTCTTTACGAGTATGAGTCAGAGACAATTCAGGAAGTGTGTTACTCTGTGCTCCCATTTTATCTTGGTGATGGACAGATACACTTTCTGTGTGAAGTGTTTCGGGGTAGAGCATGCTGCAGCAGCCCCGTAAGGGGGCTGACTGTGAATGCTTCACTCTTGGCTTGCTCTCTTCTTAGCCGAGGGGAGTTGGGTTTCGGAGCCTTCTGGTCCTGCAGATCTCGTACAGTGAGGGGAAAAAAGTATTTGATCCCCTGCTGATTTTGTACATTTGCCCACAGACAAAGAAATGATCAGTCTATAATTTTAATGGTAGATTTATTTGAACAGTGAGAGACAGAATAACAACAAGAAAATCCAGAAAAATGCATGTCAAAAATGTTATAAATTGATTTGCATTTTAATGAGGGAAATAAGTATTTGACCCCCTCTCAATCAGAAAGATTTCTGGCTCCCAGGTGTCTTTTATACAGATAACGAGCTGAGATTAGGAGCACACTCTTAAAGGGAGTGCTCCTAATCTCAGCTTGTTACCTGTATAAAAGACACCTGTCCACAGAAGCAATCAATCAATCAGATTCCAAACTCTCCACCATGGCCAAGACCAAAGAGCTCTCCAAGGATGTCAGGGACAAGATTGTAGACCTACACAAGTCTGGAATGGGCTACAAGACCATTGCCAAGCAGCTTGGTGAGAAGGTGACAACAGTTGGTGCGATTATTCGCAAATGGAAGAAACACAAAAGAACTGTCAATCTCCCTTGGCCTGGGGCTCCATGCAAGATCTCACCTCGTGGAGTTGCAATGATCATGAGAACAGTGAGGAATCAGATCAGAACTACACGGGAGGATCTTGTCAATGATCTCAAGGCAGCTGGGACCATAGTCACCAAGAAAACAATTGGTAACACACTATGCCATGAAGGACTGAAATCCTGCAGCGCCTGCAAGGTCCCCCTGCTCAAGAAAGCACATATACATGCCCGTCTGAAGTTTGCCAATGAACATCTGAATGATTCAGAGGACAACTGGGTGAAAGTGTTGTGGTCAGATGAGACCAAAATAGAGTTCTTTGGCATCAACTCAACTCGCCGTGTTTGGAGGAGGAGGAGGAATGATGCCTATGACCCCAAGAACACCATCCCCACCGTCAAACATGGAGGTGGAAACATTATGCTTTGGGGGTGTTTTCCTGCTAAGGGGACAGGACAACTTCACCGCATCAAAGGGACGATGGACAGGGCCATGTACCATCAAATCTTGGGTGAGAACCTCCTTCCCTCAGCCAGGGCATTGAAAATGGGACGTGGATGGGTATTCCAGCATGACAATGACCCAAAACACACGGCCAAGGCAACAAAGGAGTGGCTCAAGAACAAGCACATTAAGGTCCTGGAGTGGCCTAGCCAGTCTCCAGTCCTTAATCCCATAGAAAATCTGTGGAGGGAGCTGAAGGTTCGAGTTGCCAAACGTCAGCCTCGAAATCTTAATGACTTGGAGAAGATCTGCAAAGAGGAGTGGGACAAAATCCCTCCTGAGATGAGTGCAAACCTGGTGGACAACTACAAGAAACGTCTGACCTCTGTGATTGCCAACAAGGGTTTTGCCACCAACTACTGTCATGTTTTGCAGAGGGGTCAAATATATATTTCCCTCATTAAAATGCAAATCAATTTATAACATTTTTGACGTGTTTTTCTGGATTTTTTTTTTTTGTTATTCTGTCTCTCACTGTTCAAATAAATCTACCATTAAAATTATAGAATGATCATTTCTTTGTCAGTGGGCAAACGTACAAAATCAGCAGGGGATCAAATACTTTTTTCCCTCACTGTATGGATCTGGAGGAGGAACCGGAGGAAGTGCTGCTCTATCTCTTTCTCTGTCCTCTGGATCAGACTCTGTGCTTGCACCAAAAATTTACAACAACTCTTGATCATATAAAAAGCTACTTGAAGTGATCACTAGTGCTGTCGAAAAGTAAAATTTAGCCTGGGGAAAAGGAAGTGGCTCGTAGCAGGCTGGACGAGTGCTTTCTCCCCAGTGAAATTAAAATTCCCTCACACCGCAGAAAACTCCCCTTTTTTCCAGAAGTGCATAATGAAATATCACGCTTCTGGGGAAAACCATACACCAGCCATATTTATAGCCCCGCAAATCCAATTATTCGGCATCATGGGGAATGAACAGTATGGGTTTTTTGCTATGACAAAGGTGGAAGAGGTGCTTGCAAGCTACCTCTCTCTATTGATGGCAGGGAATTTAGAGAGGCCAGCTTTGCCATCCAAGCTGTGTAAGGCCACCTCGGCGTTGGTTGGCAAAGCCTATATAGCAGTGTGGTTTTGCTTATGGGTCACTGCATACAATGGCAGTGTTACAGGCCTACCAAGCAGACCTGCTGAATGAGCTCGACAACAGGGAGGCAGTGGTGGAGCTTTGCCGTGCCATGGATTTGCCTCTTCGGTTGACCAAGCAAACAACCCTTTATTATCACATGCTGCTGCGGTTACAGGAAAGATAAGACCAGTAGGGGGCAGTCTTATTTCATTTGAACAAATATGGCTTGCTAGTAAGGCACACAGTGGCTTAGTGATTAGCACGTTCGCCAATCCCATGATCTGCTTGTGCTTGGTCCACGGATATGAAAACCTCTCTCAGAACCATTCTGTAGCAGGTCTCCAAGGTGAACAGCCTCTGGCTTGTTGGAACAATGTAGGTAAGTGAAGTCGGCAAGTCAGATCTATAACTTTGGGATAAGGATTGGCTCTAAGGGCTGGGTCGCTTGGGCTGGTGTGCGGAGTGGGGCTGAGCCCGAGCGGCGGCTGGAGGAGCTGCCGCACCACCTCCCGTCAGAAAGCATTGGAAGGGACGTCCCTCCAGAAGATCTCGTCTTGTTTGCAGAACGACCAGAAAGACTGCAGGAGAAGCTAACTGGATTGGAAGAAGCCCTAGTGCTACGTGGAATGGGGATTAACATCAAGAAATCAGCAAGCCTTACAATTGCAAAAGACGGGAGGAGAAAATGTCTGGTCTTGGTACCAAGGGAGCTCGTGACAGCGGATGGCATGATCGCCCCAATGGGGATGGCCTCAGTTCAGAAATACCTGGGCCTGAACTTTACCTGGAAGGGTAAGGTGAACCCGAAACATACGGGGAGATTGGATGAAATGTTGCAAGAGGTCTCGGTAGTTCCATTAAAATCGTACCAGAGATTGGAGATACTGAGAACATTCCTCCTACCGAAGCTGACTCATGAGCTGGTGCTTGGGAATGCACACAGGAACACCCTCAAAAGCATGGATATCCTCGTGAGGGCGACCGTGAGAAGATGGTCACTCCCTTGGCCTTTATTCATTCACGCATTCGGGAGGGCGGTATAGGCATTCCTTGCCTGAGTTCATCAGTGCGGCTTGCACAGAAGAAAAGATTTGAGAAGCTCCTGAACACTGGAGACACCTTCTGCACATCCATTAAAGATCAAAAATCGTTTGGGAAGATTGAAAGGCAGATGAATCTTCCATGTCATGTAGCTGGAGTGACTGTTGCAAATAAAAGTGAGGTCCATCAGGTATGGGCAGTGCAGCTGGGAGACTCAGTCGAGGGTAGAGAGTTGACCATCGGCAAGGTCAACGAAGCTAGCCACCTCTGGCTACATAAACCTGAGAGAGTGTTCCCCCCATTACATCTCAGGGGGATACCGTTGCGAGGCTATGTTCTGTCAACGAAGGCACGGAGATCGAGGGGAATTTCAGGTATGACGGAGGATGTCATCTGTCGTGGTGCGTGCAGTATGCGGGAAATGCTGAACAACGTACTCCAGGTCTGCGATGCACAACACCAGGTGTGCCCGTCACAACAGAGTTATGCGCCAGACAGAAAAAATTTTAAAGAGGACAATATCCAATATCTGGATGGAACCAATAATGCCTACCAAGAAGACTTTTATCAAACCGGCCCTGGTAGTCGAGAGTAAGAAATAGGTCCTAATTATGGATGTGTCTGTGGTGGCAGCGCCCAGAATGGAAGAAACATGGAGAATTAAGAGGGAGAATTATGGGTCATCGGTAAACGATGCATCGATACGAGCATGGAGAAACATTGGCAAGAATGTGGAACACCTACCCCGGTATTCTGCAATAGAGGCCTTTTGTATGAGCCATCAGGGGCCGGCCTGCGGAAAGTAGGATTGACTGAACGTAAACTGAGCGACCTGTGCTTACTAGTCATCTCCGGGTCACTGAAGTGCTATGACAGATACATTAGGGGTACCTGATAGTACTTATATGCATATAAAATAAATAAATAAATAAATAAATAATAAGTAAATTAAATTAAATTAAATTGAAAACATGAGTGGACTATGTGTATCTCTCCTGCCATTATGACCTGATATGTGGTGGCGATATCTTCAACTGTGGAGCCATTAGCTCCCGGTGGGGTGCCTCATGGCTAAGTCCTGATAACAAGTGTAAAATAGCCAAATGCCTCGTCATTTAATTAGTGACGCATATGAATGGATGAACGAGATTCCCATTGTCCCTACCTACTATCTAGCGAAACCACAGCCAAGGGAACGGGCTTGGCAGAATCAGCAGGGAAAGAAGACCTTGTTGAGCTTGACTCTAGTCTGGCACTGTGAAGAGACATGAGGGGTGTAGAATAAGTGGGAGACCCCACTCCGCCGGGAGCCGTCAGTGAAATACCACTACTCTTATCATTTCCTCACTAACCCAATGAGGCAGGGAGGCGAGCCCCGGTGGGCTCTCACTTCTGGCTTCCAACCCCTCCCCGGCAGCCCCCGGTCACCCGGGGGAGGCGACCCACTCCAGGGACAGTGGCAGGTGGAAAGTTTGACTGGGATGGTACACCTGTCAAAGCGTAATGCAGGTGTCCTAAGGCAAGCTCTGGGAGGACAGAAACCTCCCGTAGAGCAGAAGGGCAAAAGCTCGCTTGATTTTGATTTTCAATATGAATACAGACTGTGAAAGCAGAGCCTCACGATTCTTCTGGCTTTTTGGATTTTAAGCAGGAGGTATCAAAAAAGTTACCACAGGGATAACTGGCTTGTAGCAGCCAAGTGTTCATAGCTTTTTGATCCTTCGATGTCAGCTTTTCCTATCATTGTGAAGCAGAATTCACCAAGCATTGGATTGTTTAATGGGTAGCTTGGTCGGGGCAGAGAGGCACCTATGGCTCAAACTCTCAGGAATGGGGGATAAGGATAATGCCTCCCTGCTGGATGCCCCTGTTAAACCTTCCAGCCTGTTTGGAGGTGTGGTTAATGCCATCATCAACAGATTTTGCAAGGCAAAACAGCAAATGGTGGCGTTCCGCCAGTTCCTTCCCCGTTGTGTCAAGGGAACAATTGTGTGCCAGCTCTAGTGCAAGAGAGGCACAGAAGGCAAGTGTGGGGGCCAACCATTTCATATATCAACCACCAGAGAGGGTTACGTTAGTCTCTGGGTGGAGGGAAATTTAGTCAGTGAGTGCAATGTACATTCAGGGCAACCAGAATGTGGGGGAAGACATCCTGTTGAGGGAGGGGCTGATGTCCAGGGATTGGAGGCAACATCCACAAGTGGTGGAGGTCACATCTGTATGCCTTTCCCCCGATTGCTCTGCTCTCACAAGTGCTAGTGAGAGTTCGCCAAGACGGTCTACGTCTGCTGCTATTAGCACTTTGTTGGCCAGCATGTTTGATTGTTTGATTGTTGTATGATTGTTCTCGGATATAATATCCCTGCTAGACGGCACTCCCTGGGAGATTCCCATTTGTAGTGATCTACTGCCTCAAGTCAGAGGATTGATGTATCACTTTTGGCTAGAGCTATTGAAACTGTGGGTCTGGCCCTTGAGGGGAACCAGCTCATAGATTTTGTTTTCTCAACAAAGATTGTAGAGACCATGTTGAATGCTAGAACGCCATCCACAAGAAAACTGTATGTGTTCAAGTGCCGACTTTTTGTCTCATAGTGTGAGGAACATCAGCTAGACCCAGTAGACTGTGCAATAGCTACAGTCCTGAGTCTACATGGCCACCATTTTGGCCAGCCACGTCCCAATTGATGGAGCCTCTGTGGAGAAATTTCCTCTAACATTGAAGTTTATGCGTTGTGTCAGGCAGCTGAGGCCCATCTACAGACCACGCATACCTTCCTGAAATGTTTCTGTGGTCCTGGAAGGTCTGTCGGCTCCCTATTTGAGTCATTTGAGTCAGCCTCAGAGAAGCTTCTGACTCTAAAGTTAGCTCTTTTGCTGGCCCTGACATCTCTTAAGCAAGTAGGAGATCTACAAGCTCTCTCTGTTGTCCCTTCCTGCCTTGACTTTGCCCCTAGATTAACCAAGGCCTTCCTATTTCCTAGGCCAGATTATATTCCTAAAGTGCCTACATCTGCTGCCTAGTGTTGCAGGCTTTCTGCCCTCCTCTGTTCCTCACACCAGAAAAAGAAATTGCACCTACTGTGTCCAGTAAGGGCTCTCTGTACTAATGTCCACTGTTCTGGCTTGTCAGAGCAGTTGCTGGTCTGCTTTGGCGGAGACAGTAGAGGTGATACTGTGTCAAAACAGCGCATCTACAGTTGGAGAATGGAGATAATCTCTATCGCTTATGAGGCACGCGATCTCGCTATGCTGCTGGGCATAAAGGCTTATTCGACTAGGGGGTCACCTCTTCAAAGGCTTTATACTTGTTCCCATAACATGAAGCTCATACAACCTTGAGTTCCATTTTGAAAGGGAATATCTGGGTTATGTATGTAACCCTGTTCCCTGAGAAGGGAACGAGACGTTGCATGAGCTTCACACTATGGGAAGTGCACTCGCGCGTGACCGGTATCTGAAGTCTGTGTGAAATCACTCCTGTTTATAGGCCTGCCATGGTCAGGTGACGTGGCATTATAAAACAGCACCTGTAAACCACATCATCAGCCTCTATTATGTGAAGCGAAGATGCGATTCGCGGGTATGCCCCAGTATGACAAAGCTATGCAATGTCTCGTTCCCTTCTCAGGGAACAGGGTTACATGCATAACCCAGATATTCCTTTTCAAAATGGAACTCAAGGTTGCATGAGCTTCATGTTATAGGAACATAACCCAGACGACACCGCATGAAATCGCAGGATCCTTTTTCATTTGATGCGCATTTTCATTGGCCACATCTGTCAAATGTCAAACATCAAGCACAACTAGACCCAGGCATAACTATAAAAAACTTAAGTTGGTAAATTTGTTCATGGGTGTCATTAATGATTTAAAAAGGAAAAAGATAGCAAAGGAACAAATGTTTACAGAACAGAGATTAAATATTATGAATAAATTCAAACGGCATCCCCATCCATCTCCCTGGAGCCTATCACAGGGTACTCGGGGCAGGCGACACCCTGGACAGGCTTTCAACCCACTGCAGGGCACAATCACACACACACACACTCACACACTATGGATAATTTGGAAATGCCAGTCATCTTACACTGCATGTCTTTGGACCGGGGAAGTGTACATGGAGGAAACCCCTGTAGCATGGGGAGAACATACAAATGCACATGCACACAAGGTAGAGGTGGGAATCGGACCCCCAACCCTGGAGGTGCGAGGCAAATGTGCTAACCACTAAAATAATAATTTTTATTATTATTATTTATATAATAATATTTGAATATTTTTTGTAGCATTCACTTGTATATTCATTATGCCTGTTTCTAGTCATTCTTAAATTAACATTCTCCATCGGTGTTAAATGACAATTTTCTTTTATATTATTTATATAAAAATATATATTTAATAGGTGGTTTTATTTGTGAACTGTAAACAACAGTTTCCTGTTTTTGAGGGGGAAAAAATCATTATTTGAAAGATAGTTCCCTAGCTTCTCCAGTGATGTTAGATATAAATTTTGCCACAGAGAGTCTAAAAGAGTCTGAGTCTTGAATGCTGTTGTTCGTAAATAAAAAAAATCATGTTTACTTTTATTACAGCAGTTCTGTTTTTTCCCCAGTATTTCCAGAAGCATAATGGTCAGCTTTAGACCTTGCCCACTTTTTGTTCAAATCCAAATAGCCTATACCTCAGATATTTTGAGCACAAAACAGATACAGATACTGATAATGGCATTGTTTTTTACCCATATTACGGAAATAACCATCTATGTTTCATCTTTTATTATTGTACTATTGCATATACTGTATACTTTTTTAAATTGCACTTTGATGATGCTTGAGGGTTCAAATTTATTAGCTAGTATTTCATGCATTTTTATGTCATAGCATTTGGGACATTACCTCAAATATTCCAGCAATAACCGTTCTTGACAAGTCTCCTAGGATTTGACATATACCCAGATTCAATGTGATAATCTTCTTGATCAGGCATTTATAAGGTCATCTTTTAAAATTCAGCACTGATGGCCAATGATGCTCTATAGTTTCAACAGCCAAAGGGCAGTGCAGAGGCAGTGATAAGGTTAATAATTACTTTACTGCTCTGAAATGACTGTCCAGCAAACTCTCCAGTAGGGAGGATAGCAGCCCTCATATTGCCTCTAATCAGAGGTGTGCCTGAAACTGGCTGGAGATTGAATTTTAATGGACCGGTATAATATGCTGACTCATGAGCTTTTTTTCCACCAGCTCTTCCAGAACTGACACCAAGCAGTCAGTCTTTTGACCCTGAATTATCCATGTAATCCTGCAGCTCATGGATTTATCAGATCAGCCACAGGCATGGCATTTTTACACATTCAGATCAATGGGTAAATGAATATTCATATTGTAAGTGATTTGTCCAGTTTATAAAGAGGGCACATGCAGTGTTTTAGTCTTCTGATTACTGCAGGTTCAGTACCACATCTTAGCATTGGAAAGATTCTGCATTACTTTTAAACTAATCAAAACTCTCATAACTTCATTGCTATATGAAATTCTCATCAGTCTGTACTTGCACGATCATGCCTCCCAGGCAGTTGGACACAGACATTTTGTTGTAAGTTCCTATGAGATGGAATTTTAGGTGTTTCCACCCAGGAAATGCATTGTTAATATAACAACCCATACCATACATGGCAGGGAGCCTCAACAGTGCCAGGTGACAAACAAAATTTGAATTTACATTTTCTATTTTTTTGTCAAATTAGGGTTTACTCACAAAAGCCAAAATTCAAAGACTAAAAAGATTTAAACGATTCCTCTGACCAATTCTATGATTCCCCACTCACAAATTTAGTTATTTAGTTATTATTTGATAATTAATTCCCATTTACTGTTTGATTCTTTAAAATGAAGAAAATATAGCAAACCTATATCCATGGTCATCATATCCTTTCATATATGATCTCATTTAATGTGTATGGAGACATTTTGGACAAAAAAAAAAGGAAAATGGAGAAATGTGTAAGAGAATATTAAGAAAATATTTGTATTAAGAAAAATCAAGCTTAGTTTATAGTACTATTAGCTTATGTTTTAATCGGACAATGAAGCTATTATGTAACATTAAAAAACTCACACTGATAATGTGTGTTTTAAAAGTAAGTTTTATAAGCTGTCTATAGCTACTATCAGACAAAAAAAAAAGCTGGACAGTTTACTCTCACAAACAGCACAACGGACTTCTTTATTAATAATGTGAACATAAGATGTTAAGTTTTTTGTTGTTATTTGCATGTTATTTTTCTTTTTAATTACAATGGTATAACTATGATGAACTGTATATTCACACATATGGACACTTGTATTTCATTCTTCTTTTTTTTTGAAAGTTTATTAACTTTTTTATAGAAATGGTTAATCTAATACTACAACCATTGTATATGTATAATTTATAATCATTGATTATTTGGTCTTTGCAATTTAAATAGAATAGAATAATCATAATCCTAAAATGTAGCACTGGCATTGTAAAATTATATATAAGAGTGAACCACTAATGAAGAGTGCTTTTAAAAAGATGGGAACAGAAGAGGGCTTTTATTTAGGTGAACAGCAAAACTGCCAAGAGGGCCATTATAAAAGCTGTTAAATATTTTTAATGAGTCATTAGCTTACTTTTGCCTACTCAAAAAAAAAAAAAAAAAAAAAAAAAAAAAAAAAAAAACCTCTTGTGGGGTCTATTTTTTTTCTCATTAGTGATTTAAACACTTGAGTTGCGAAGCTTCATAATGCCCTATTTATAAAATACAATTACTTTAGACAAAATGGACATGCTTCACTTTTTACTGAAGAATCTGAAGAAAGGGGATTATGCAAAATTTAATCGGCTCGATTCATCCAGTAAGCCCTTGAACCTTAAGGCACTTCTTATTAGCAGAAAGTTGTATTATCATACTTATAAGCGAAAAATCACCTTCCAAATGGAAAGGAATAGTTTGATGATTTTAATGTCTGAGAATCCATTGATATTTTCCATGAGGAGATGGGTACACCACCTGTCTGTGTGAAAAAGCATATTTTAATGTTTAATTTAACGCTGTCATAGAAGCATATGAAAAAGATTTCAACACTATAATCAATGAAATTATGTCTGAGACATGGAAATTATATATGTTTAAAGAAAATAAATCCTCAAAACAGTATATTTAGTAACCTATAAAAGAGTTTAGAGGTTTATTAAGCTGACACTTTATATGTATACAGGCATCAAACCATCTGTGGACTGCCATGAATTGTCATGATTCTCAACATGTCAAATTATGATATTACTAGGAAGATAATATTTGATTGACTACAGATCATCTACTAAACTTCAAGTGCTAAGAACTGGACTATCTTAATAAAATGAGCAATGGCAAAAGGCAAAAGGGACAAGCTAATAAGTGTTAAATATTGATTCTGTTGAATGGCTGATTCTGTCAGAATGTGTTGATCCATTTTCTATAACTTCAGCTTTGACAAAAGACTTCTATGGTATTTTGTATGATTTTATTTATGTATTTTTGGGGGGGATTTGGTGAAGTTTTCATTAAGGATATATTTATTATTTATATTTACTTTGCAGATTCTCTGCTACTCCAATACTTTACGGCTATTATACTGTACAATATGTAAAAATTCTTCTGTTTTTGTGTATATCTCATACTAAATTGTTTCAGAAATTAAAACAAAATCTAAGATAAGACAAAGCCAAATTGAGAAAACACAAAATACAGCTTTTAAATGATAGTTATTTATTGAAAAGTTATTGAATACCATCTGGGCTTGTGTGAAAATGCATTTGCCCCATAGAAGGGGGAGGAGACAAAAGAAACCCATCCACCACCGACATAGACACCCAAATGGCACATAGAGCAAACAGAAATACATTGGATAACGTAACAGTTACTAATTCCTCAAATATATGAAACTGCATTCATAATGGGGTTCAGTTAAATAGAATTTTTTCAACAGCATGACTAGTGGCTAGCTTACCCATTAACACACTATGCCAAAGCTGAAAAAAAAAAAAAAAACAGATATTATGACGAAGAAGGTGATTGAAATACATAAGTCTGGGAAGGGTTACAAAGCTATCTCAAAAGCTCTAGTCCTCCAAATAACCACAGTGAGAGTGATAATCTCCAAATGGAAAATACTTTGCACAGTAGTGAACCGTCCCAGAAGTGGCCGATCATCAAAAATTCCTCCAAGAGCACAGTGATGACTCATCCAGGAAGTCACAAAAGATCCAAGGACATCATCAAAGGAACTACAGGCCTCTCTTGCAAGGTCACTGTTCATGACTCAAATGGCAAAAATGGCATCAGTGGAAGCGCTTGGCAAAAACCAACTGCTAAGCCAGAAGAACAGTAAGGCTCGTCGGAAATTTTGTTAAAACACACATTGATGATCCTCAAACCTTTCAGAAGAATGTTCTGTGGACTGATGAGTCAAAGGTGGAACTGTTTGGAAGACATGGGTCCCACTACATCTGGCGTAAAACCAAACAATTGTTCAGCAGAAATGTTCAGCAGAAATCTTCAGCAGAAATATTCAGTAGAAATGTTTAGTTCAGCAGAAATGTTCAGCAGAAATGTTCAGCAGAAATGTTCAACAGAAATGTTCAGCAGAAATGTTTAGTTCAGCAGAAATGTTTAGTTCAGCAGAAATGTTCAGCAGAAATGTTCAGCGGAAATGTACAGCAGAAATTTTCAGCAGAAATGTTCAATAAAAATGAAACTGGAAGGAAACATGAATTCTGCTCTCTACCAGAAAATCCTAAAGGAGAATGTCTGATCTTCAGTCTGTACGTTAAAACTCAAGCGCAACTGAATTACGCAGCAAGACAATGATCCAAAGCATGGAAGTACCTCCTGGTCCTAGAAATAAGTGAAAGACTGATCTCCAGTTATCGGAAGTGTTTATTTGCAGTTATTGCTGTGAAAGGTGGCACAACCAGATTTTAAGTTTAAGGGAGCAGTTAGTTTTTCACATAGATGTTAGGTGTTTGAGAACTTTTTTTGCTTCAGTAAAAAAACAAAACAAAAAAAAAAACTGCATTGTGTGTGTTTACTCAGGTTGTCTTTGTTTTATGCTATATTTCATTTGAAGATATAAAACTATTTAGTATGATATATACACACACAAAAAAAAAAAAAAAAAAAAAAAACCCAGAAGAAATCAGATACTTTCAAATACAAATACTTTCTCACAGCACTAAGTGATCACAGGAACCTGTTTTGTGGACATTCTGTATCATTAAAAGTAACTAGATAGAACACACAAGATGTCATTTTTTAAAGATTAAAACAAAAACAAAAAACATGTTAATGTTGGTGAATTGCTGTGGTATAAGAGAAACAACACTTTGGGACATTCTGTTGTTAACTCTACTTTTTATCATGATGCATCATACCTAACGGTCATTGATAATGTTTCTGTAACAGCACAGGCCTTGTGTGATTTATTCCTTTGTTATATTCCTTAAATATATTAACTACTAAACATCAATATCTTCAAATTGTATTATACAAAAAAAGTGTATGTGTATAGTTTATCTACTAAACAGTGACAAACTGTTGACACATTGTGTAGAAGTAGTTGATAGGTTAGCACTTGACAGGATGTTCACAGTCTATAGATGCTTTGTTTGAAGAGTGTTTGAAGAGTGTGATCCAAATAGTGTTAGTGTTAGCCTTTAACAGTAGTTCATTTGGATAAAACCTATATCCACATAAGGGCAATACAGTGATGCAGAAGCTAGTGTTGCTGCCTCACAGCTAGAGTCCCTGGTTCAATCATGAGCTTGGGTTACTGTGTCTATGGAGTTACTCTGCATGTTCTTCCCATATCCATGTGGGTTTCCTCTGGGTTCTCTGGTGTCCCAACCAGTGTGTATTCCTACCTTGCACCCGGTGTTCCTGCAACCTTAACCAGAATAAGGTAGTTATTGAAGATGAATGAATGTATATATTCAATAACACATGACCCTATTAGAAAAATGCAACAATTTCAAGCAAGCAGGCTATTGTATGTTTCCCATTGGCCTCCAAATTTTTAACATGAAATAAATACTATCTTCACTAATATTAACTTCACTGTTGTTTTTTTTCTCCCTCTTTTGGCTGCTCCCATTCAGAGGAATCCACATATTTAGATCCTGGCACAGGATTTATGGCAGATAACTTCCCTGACACAACCCTCCCCATTTTCCGGGCTTGGGACCAGCACTGAGACTGCACTGGTTCATGCAGCCCTCCAATGGCTGGGATCAGTTCCCTGACAAGGAATCGAACCCGGGTTCTCAACGCCGCATGCTAGCCACTAGTCCACCAGGGAACCCTAACTTCCCTGATGGTTATTTTCTGTAAGGCGATAATACATAAAAACATAGAGTCAAGGCACTTTTTTGAACAGATCTAAATTTATTTTAACAGATAATGGAATGGCAATTATGTGAATCAACCGTCTTTCATATTCACAAGGGGATTTTGAGGAAAGGCAATGTCACATCGCATGGTGTCGGATTAAGGAATGTTTTCAAGCTCTGAAAGAAATAACTTCAACTACTCGTGTGCTCAGACATATGGAATTCTGCAGATACTAATAGGACATAATTAAATCATATGCACAATAATAATTTAATGTATACTTAATTAAAACATTAAATAAAAATAAAAATGCTATGCATTTATAGTTTATTTTAACAGAAATCGTGTTCTTTAATGAGTTTTTCTATGGAAATACCATGTGCATATTATTAAATGAACTAATGTGAAGCCAGTAAAATAATTCAAAAAGCATTGATAACAAATCTTACACTTTAGTGTCATAGTAGTAGATATTTTTTTATCTTCCTTCTACAAAAGTGGTGCATTGATATGGCTAAGAATAAAGCATTCCTCAAGGCATTCAAAATTAAAGAGTTATGGTGTGGCGGTTATATTTGGCATTCACTTAGCCATCATGCACAACGAGATGAATACATTGCATATGTTTTTTGAAAAAATAAAGTCAATATCCTGGTATCATCACATGATATTAAGTAAAAAAAACCCAACATTTTATCAAATATTTTGTTTTTATTCTTGGGGGGAAAATCAATGCTCAGAGTATAATCTAATAAATCTGCAGACTCAATCTGAAAAATGAAAACATGACAAAAGCAATGACAAATATTTTAACTGAAATGAGGCACATATAGTAATAAAATCAGAATGAGTGTGATATTGATTTCATCACGATGGACAGCTCAGACATAGAGATGTGTCACTGTGGTATTTGCACAGCACAGATCAGTGTTACAGCAAATCAAGAATAGACAAAGAGCTAGAAATGGATGTGTGCATGTGTGTGCATGGTTAAAGTATGTCTGCAGTGTTCATACTGCACAATGTCAAGTGGTACTTGTATAGTTAGAAAATGGCTTCTTCTCTATAAAATTATATCAGGTACATGCAGGATGGTAGCAGCAGTAAATGATGCATGTTTCCTGTATTGTTCAGAAACATGATTTGTCTTTATAAAATATGGACCAGTGCATCAGTAAGAGGTTTGTACGACCTGCCTCTGCAGTCTGACTCACTTTTGAAGCACAGATGGGGGCTAGGGTCTAGAGAGAATTGTCACAAAGCACCCCCCCCCCCCCCCCCCAACACACACACACACACACACACACACACACACACTAAGGGACAGTTCTGAATGCCAGCTGTGATATTAGACAAATACAGATCTGCAGGTAATGTTGATCTCAAGCAAATACTGCATAGATTCATTGACATTATGGCAAAAATCTGCACATGGCAAATAAAATCACACTGACTTAATTAATCTCATTCTATATAACAGTGACATTATTCACGTGAAATATGCACTTTTTTTTTTTAGACACTACATTTACTTCATATTGCTCATGTTTTATTTCACATGTTTATATAATTGATTACACGTGGGGCATGCGGTTTCATTTATCAGATGTGATTTTATCACCTGAATAAATCCTTTTCATGTGGTCACACATTCCATCATTCATTCATCTTCAGTATTCACTTTATCATGGTCAGTGAGTGTCACAGTGGATCCGGAGCCTATCCTGGGAAAACATGGTGTGAGGTGGGAATACACACTGAATGGTACACGGGTCTGTTGTAGCACATATACACATTCACACACTCATTCACACCTAGGGCAATGTAATGCCACCAATCCACCTTTTTTTCAGGAGGTGGAAAGAAACCAGAGACCTCTGAGAAAACCCAAAGGGACGATGCGGAACTCTGCAAAGACAGCAACATTAGCTCAGGGCGTTCCTGTTCTGGAGAACCTGGAGCTGTGAGGTGGAAATGCTTTGGTCATGACATATTATTCACATGATATCACGTTTACATTTTGCTTAAGAGAGAGAGAGAGAGAGAGAGAGAGAGAGAGAGAGAGAGAGAGAGAGAGAGAGATCGAGATCTGCAAGTACATATGTAGCTATTATACAACTATGTGAAATTTTCTTGGGGCAAATGAAGCCCAGGATTCCCGGTTTTCAAATAAAAAGGAGCTTCATCTTTGAAAGTCGTTATCATTCCTTCCTCGTCAACGGTCTTGCCGGTCTTCATTCGCCAGAAATCCGTTACAGAGGACTACTTGTGATTTAAACATGTGACTAAGCGTGAGAGGGGGCGACGAAAGACCTCGCACCCGCGTCTATCGGCTCTAATGCGTCTCTCTCTCTCTCTCTCTCTCTCTCTCTCTCTGTGAGACACACACACACACACACACACACACACGATGCCGGCGTAGTAGGGTCAGGCAAAGAAGCGCTTCTGCTGACTTTCTAACGGAATATCTAAGACGGGCGTTTACGCACAAGCCCCCGACTCTTTCTTTACTTCGCACGGTCTCTTTTTGACCGTTTTTACAGGATATCAATTTTTTTTTTTTTTTTTTTTTAATGAAAGGTTGTCGTGTTTCTGCCAGGAGCATCCAAGTCTCTATCGGATCACCACGCTCAGAGCATCATGGATGCGGTTCCTTACCGAAGTTGGCCAGCGTGCGGGAGCGCGAGCGCGGACTGAAAAGCGCAGTCGGGTTCGGCTCTAATGCGACCTCATTACCGTGCGTGTCATTATTCCTAAAGCCAAAACACGCATGAAGAATCCATTCAAACTGGAAATGGCTGATGAGCAAATTTGAAGCACGAATGGGACGCGCTCAGATGAACTTTGAATGGGGCTCTTTGTCCGGGTGAGTTGAGACACATTTTTCTATCCGGTTAGTCGGAAATTTCAAAATCCCTCCATTAATCTATCAGCAAAATTGACTTTGTGACTTTATGCTGCGAAATGCTACATGTTCATGACAGTGTATAAGCTGCTCCCATAAAAATGTATATCAAAAGAAAAAGAACAATCCACCAGGAAGCATTTAGGGATATTTCTTTCTTTATTTATTTATTTTAAATAGGTTTTGCTCAGAAATTCATGCTGGTCTATTCTAACATCTGGAAACCTGCTCCAGCAGTTAACTGATCATGATCCCAAGTGGCGTTACTATAAAACTGGTCTACCACGAGCCAGTTAAAGCCACCAGAGACCATTAGCAATGATCTCATGCCTTTATTTCATTCCACTGGAGCGAGTATTGCCTAGAGCGCATGCATGACAACAGGCAGACAGGATAATATTACTATTACACATCTTACCTGAGCTCCTGAACAGTAACTCTAATCACTTGAAGAATGTTCTTGTGATTTATGATCAATGCTGTAGATGCTCTTTCATTCTCACTCTCTAACCCTTCTCTAACCTCCCAATCTCCCTTTCTCAATTCAGTTCAATGCATTGTGGATTTATTGACATGACTGTATAGAGTACAGTACTGTCAAATCATAACAAAAGATACAAATACCATTAGGAATAAGTTCAAACAACAACAACAACAACAACAACAATAATAATAATAATAATAATAATAATGGAGCTGGGAACGAGAGGTCAGTGTTACCTACTGAGTTTCCCTATCTATGTCTCTCTATATATCTATTTTCCTCTCACTATGTCTCTCCTCTAATACTTATTATGCGTTCCCTTTTCTCTCTCCCCGATACCCTCCCAACCACACACACACACACACACACACACACACACACACACACACACACACACACACACACACACACACACTTTGTTGATATTCCTCCAGACGTCCAAATACTCAACAGGGAAGAGCCGACTTGTGTCAAGTGTTAGTGATGCATGAAGTACAAGCTTCAAACTTTCCAAACAGCACATGTCCAGTGACTGATTTATTTAAATATACTCTTTTAAGTCTCCCTGAATGGTGTGACAGATAAACAGACATTTTGATAGCCTAGGAAACTCATATGAATAAAGGCTCAAATAAGGCTAGAAAAAAATTAAGCTTTATAAGACACTGCAGAGAGAAAATCATATAAAGCCCAGTCAATAATTGTTTACTGTAGATAAATTATCTAGATATGTGGATATAAATAGTTAAACTGGATAAGGATTCTTGCTGACAGTATAACATTACAATATATTATTTTCATGACGAACGAATGAGGAGTGGAATCATAAATCACATGCTGTGTATTTATTGGCAACTCTGTATAAGGGTGTGTAATGGAGGGATTTGGCAAGATATTGTGCAGTACATCAATTTGGGTTGTCACAGATGGAGCAAATGAATTGCAACACACTGTGTGTGATTTTTCTAGCCAGTGGAAAGAGCATGGCAGCCAATGCCCGGTGAGGATTTTAGCTGAGTACTGTTATGTGCCTGTTTATTACACAGTAGGCTCAGTCTTTAACTTTCTACTGATTCAGTCTCAAAGTCTGCACAATTCATGGCTCAGGTTGTGCTGGGAATGTTCATCTTTTATGTTCTTTACTGAGATTTTGTTAAATGCCATAAAAGATAGAATTAAACAACTGTTTTTGGCCCGAGTTGAATATTAGGTAAATGAAATACATCAATAACATTAGCAAGAAAATCAATTGCAGAGCACCGTACAGAACAGTTTTATTAGATCTTGGAAGAGACTTAAAGAGACTCGGGGAGAGCTGGCACAATTGTAAGCTTTTTTGTTTGTTTGATTTAAAGTACTCAACAATTATTTAGACTACACACGTCCTACATAACACCATGCAGACATATTTTTGTTTCTTTCATTACATGCAAGATTACCCATATCATCAGAGCACTGTACATTTTCACTAAACCAGGTGTCACAGTAGTACTGGCAAATAGCCACAATTGTAATATCACATGGGTCAAATGTAACTCTATATTACAGAAATGCCAGAGACTTGCATTTATATCAGGGAACGCCAACATTAAAGCATCATGCATTCATTACTTGGAGTGGTATACCTCTGAGAGTAGCTTGGAAAATATTGCATGTCTATCATTTGCATGTGGAGAAGTGCAGACAGAACAATCACCCATTAAATGATGCTGTAATAAAAAGTGGAAACGGAATAAGGGTTGTTATATAGTAGATGCGGTAGTGTGCAAAAAGTGGCAGCACTGAGAGAGAAAAGCCATGCACTCGCTAATTTCCATCCACATACAAATGTATTCCAATCAATTGACAATGAAGAGCTCATAAAGACTTTATTTATTTATTTATTTATTTATTTATTTTGTATCATAGTAACCATGCATGGTAAAATCATAGTAGCCATATTGCAACCACCTTTCGCTACTGTTAACAATATGAGATGCCTCTGAAGCAAGTCCTGTATAATTATAACAGGTGTTACAATTGTACTGCAGGTTACATCCAAGCCTTCTCACCATCGTGCAATCAGAAGAAGCATGTAAGGGGAAAATAATATTACAAAAATACTTCCCATTTAGTTTTTTAGCATACAAAAAATGTTGATTCTTTCCCACAAATATCTCAAGAGTGGACGAATCCCACTGGGCACAGTAAAGTAATAAAGTCTCAGCTGCATGCATTTACAATTGTGCCAGCTCCGCCCTATTGCATTTTGCATGTTCTGTCTGCAAGATATATATTTTATTAATTCTCTGTGCAGGAAAACCACAAGCACAGCTGCAGTGAGGTACTGGATAATTCATATTCTTTATTGTGGGCACATGTAACTGTGTCTATGTGCAGCAGAGATTACAGTCTCAACAGGATCTCTCCTCTCCCTCCCCTTTTTTAGCTTTTAAGAAGTACAAAAGACTCTTTGAGCAGCATACACAAACACAAATGGTAGCTAACATGGCCCACTTTAACTCAAGGGTTCATTTAACCCATTCAAATGGTTGCAGCCAGAGATCAGAAGCCATGGGAGCTGGACAAATGCCCTTCTTAACCAAGTGAATGTATCACATCCTGCCTTACTGAAGCCCTCTTCTTAAAATGGTTATCTACAGGTAAAGTGTCTCTCTAACAAGCCCTCAGATTAATGAATGATTCGTGCGTGAAGGCTCCACTGCGGCTATTGCAAGACATCACAAATCCCAGGGTGAGCGAGTGATTGGCTGAACATGAAGCAGGCAGTCAGGCCTGAGTAAAGAGAGGCTTTGTGCTGAGCAGCCATAGCCCATTATTTTATGATAATGAGCAAAACTGGTAGATCACTGAATTTGTCCTGGCTTTATACAAGACATATGAGACCAAAGAAGGGCGTAGGAAGATTGGCTTGCTGATTAGAGCTTTAAAACAATGACTTCCATTACATGACATGACTTCAATGACTTACAATGATAACTCATACAAACATTCAACTACTCGTTTTTTTCTTGTATTTATTTATTTATTTATTTATTTATTAATTTTTTTTAACATATTGCGCTAACAAGAATCCTGGCCAGATGCACAGATAGTCGCACAGTGCTGCATTTAGCACTGTCAGCCAACACTTAAAGGAGTAAAAAAAAAATAAAAAATCAGGACAATGGTGTATATAATATTGGCATGGTCTGGAGATAGTTTATATCTAATATAGTTCTAAAGTCAGCCTTAAATTAATGAACAGCCTATATGAAAAAGGCTAAAAGTAACACTATGAATTAACTGCCAATTAAGGGAGAAAACAACTCAAAGAAACGTTTTGTTTTCTCTGAGACTAATTCCCAGTGCTTTCTTTCTCTAAAAGCAGTTGCTAAACCTGTAAAAGCTTAGAGGTGATTCAGATGACTTTTATGTCACTAAAATAATCACAAACAACCCTGCATGGCTGGCCACCATTTAATGGCACAATTGAGTTAATGTGTTTGAAAAATTTCATGCCAATAAGCTTTTAAATGTTATTGTCTCAATTGCTGGAAGATTGCAGTTATAGTGTGGAGTTAGTGAGAGGAACAGTCACCTCATTTATAAAAGAAGCAATTGAGTACCAACAGAGAGCAAGGCTTTGACATCTCTCTGCTACTTGCCCATATTTATCTATTAATATCTTTCTCCAGATGACACATCGTCCAAAACTGATTTCTTTTAGATGTAAACAAATTACAAAGCTGTAGCCACAGTCTGCTAGGGCTGTATGAATCAATACTCGAGTTAAATGCTATGCAAGTTAATATCCTTTAATATACATTAATCCATTAATATACAATGTAACACACACATGCAGTCTTGGGAAAAAGAAAGTACACCCTCCTTCAATTCTATTTTTTTAGTTATCAGGGCCTAAATAACAATTGTGTGGTCCTCACCAACTTGTATAAACAAAGAAATAATCTCAGGTGACAACAAAAAATAACAACATATTTCAATATGTAGTCTTTTTTCCCCAAAAAGTAAACCAACATTCAGAAAGCAGTTGGAAAACAAATAAATACACCTTATAATTCAATAAAATTTTGAACTACTTTTAGCAACAATAACTTGAAGTGAATGTTTTCTGTGGGTGTTTATCAGCCTCTTACATCTTTTTTGAGAAATGTTTTCCATTCCTATTTACAGGAATGCTTCATTGATCATTGGTCATTGATGTTTGAGGGCATTAATTTATGGACAGCTCTCTTAAGATTGAGGTTTGCACTTGGACTTAGCCATTTCGACACCTTGATTTTGTCTTCCTTAACCATTCAGATGTCGATTTGCTGGTGTACTTGTGATCACTGTCCTGTTGCATCACCCAATTTCAGCCCAGCTTAAGCTGCTGGACAGATGGTCTCACATTTGTCTCAAGAATATTCTCGTATAAATACTGCAAATTTCCCAGGTCATGTGGCTGCAAAACAAGCCCAAATCATGACCCCATGTTTGACAGATGGTATGAGGTATTTGTGGTAATATGCTCTGTTTGGTTTTCGCCAAATGGCGCTGTGCATGATGACCAAACATCTCCACCTTGGTCTCATCTGTCCAAAGGATATTGTTCCAGAAATTTTGTTTGTTTATATGCAATTTTGCAAACGTAGGTTGTGCTGCCATATTCTTTTTTGGAAAGAAAGGGCTTTTTCCTAGCCGCAGTTGTGCAGCCTTTGTTTCTGATTGTGCTGTCATGAACATACACATTTAATGTCCATACAGAGGCCTGTAAGTTACATGATGTAGCTCTTGGGTATTTCTTTATATCTCTAATTGGCAACTGTCTTGAAGGCTCACCATTTATAAACACTCCTTCTCACTGTAGAATGATGAATTTCAAACTGTTTGGAGATCGCCCTATAACTTTTCCCCCATTGATGAGCAGCAACAGTTGCTTCTGTGAGGTCGTAGTTGATATCCTTTCACACGAATGCTCCAAAACACCAAACAGCCAAAAGTTTTGCTTTTATAAAGCTAGTCACACTTCTTGATAATTAAGTAATTTTGTGCCTTTCTTTAATAACAGCTAGCTGGTAATTATTCTCTTAATGCTTGTGGAAGTAGGAAAGGTGTACTTAATTTTTCCCACCTGGGTTCTGAAGGTTCACGATATATTGAAATTTTTGGTATTTTTTTTGCTGTCACCTGATGTTATTTGTTTGTTTATAAAAGTTGGTGAGTACCACATAATCATTATTTAGCCCCTGATAAGTAAAAACATAAAATTGATGGTGGGTGTACTTTCTTTTTCCCATGACACTATTGTCCCAGGAAGGTAGCACTACTAGGCTGGAGTAGGTATGTATTAGAGATTGCATGAATATTTATTTACTATAGTACTTGAGTAGTAATTTCCAAAAGTATTCCACTGATCATGTTTTGCATAGTTAAAGCAAAAATGGATTCAGGACATCACAGGTATATTCTGATTAACAATAACAAATAACATGTCAATTAACAGCCATGAACATAATACAAAATACATTTCCAGCTTTTTAGGTTACACTGTTCAATGATGAAAAATAGGGCAATAAATGTTCAGAATAATAAACCTTTGTAGCATATTACACTATTAAGGGATGTAAACAGAGAGTGCACAGCATGGAAGCTCATGTCCTTCAACAGCAGCAACTGGCAGGTTTTTCCAGGCTAATAATGACCCAGGGCTTGACGTGCCATGTTCAACCGCAGCTTTAGTAGTGTCACAGCCACTTTAAACTAGCTGAGTGGGATTAGATAGTGATGTTCATGCAGTGCTGGTCTTAATGGATGCCACAGTGCAAGTATTTTATTTACACTTTACTTAGCTTTAAAGAGCAACAGAAATAACTGCGGGAGCAAGCAAGATTAGTCAGAATTCATTCGGGAATGGGTGGGATGAACAAAACAGCCTTACACCCACCTCTACATTTAACTGTAAAAGTGATATAAAAGGAAGTGATTAAGAAATTACATTTAGACTGATTTCTTTAACATCTGACTGCATGTATGTATTCTAATTGGCATCCCTATAGCAGCACCTAGTGAAGGTATTAGTCGACTAACCTATGCAATCTCTAGTATATACCATATGTTTGTAAAGAGTTAAGAATCTTAACCTTACACTCACAAAAAGCCAGGCAAAAAGGCACCATATTAAAGCTGTGCGCATTAAGTGTCACCATAATAATCATCGAGGTTACTGTAGGCGTCTGGCACCATTTGCACCAGGTCTTGTTGGTCAGGTAGTTTTAAAAGACATCTGTGCACTTTACTGTTTTATAGGTGCTTTCCTCTTACTCTGCTGTTAACCCAGACAATGCTTTGCAGCCGAATAAAAATGCAAAACGAAGAACAAAAGTATAATAATTAAAAACATCTATTTTTCATTACTGCCCCAACTGCAAGCTAAACAGTTTGTTTTATTGGAGGAATAATCAGGACTTTGTCATGTTACACACATTTTTAATTCAATGAACTCTTTCATTTAATAACCATGGTTAACTGATTAAATTCACTGTGTCATGTGTGTTTAAATCATTTTTATACCAGTATCCATAAAGAGAAATTTGTAACGCACCTCAGATGATGCAATTTATTGCCCAAATAATCCTATAAGATAATGTTTTGCAAAAAAAAAGCTGTGTACTTATGCAGTAGTGTAGAAAATAATGAAGATTGCTTTAATATAAAATTAAGTATTTAATTATATTTTAGAATTATTAAGTATAAAGTATTAAGCCCACTAGACACTCAAGTTTTTTTTTTTTTTGTTTTTTTTTCAAAATTCATTATTAATGATTGTTGAGAAAGCTTGTACTTATTGAACACTTCAGTTCAGCATTTGATTTTCATCTGGGCTCTCATGTGTATTTATTTATTTGTTTAATTAATTCATACCTCACAAGCTATTTGCCCCCCCCTTAAAAAAATGCAGCCAGATTTGACAGCATATCTGATGCAATATCTTTTTTAATCACATGATGGCCATGTAATACCAATATTTCATTTACTTTGTTTTATTGCCTTTCATCTGAAGATCCACTTTGATACATTACAACTGTATCTTTCGGCATATGTTTATCCACATTTGTTTTAATTGTACACCATAAATCCCTCTACCTAGATAATAATGAAGAAAAAGGTTGTGTTACAGTACTTGTATACTTTCAACTGAGTTCATCATAACTCTGTTGCAAAACTTCTTTATTATATATATATATATATATATATATATATATATATATATATATATATATATATATATAAAAATCATAAGAGATACTGGAACAGACAGTCAGAGTCAAAAACAGCCCACACACTCGTGTACATGTTTTATCCTCTAAATATTATTCAATTAAATACCTTCGAGAATGCACAAACTTCTTTAAGGGCATTTATAAAGAACGAAAGGGAAAAAAAAGCTTCAGTGTCGCTTGGCACTGGCATGAATCTCCTGTGCAGACTCGAGCTAACCTGTGTGGGTAGCTGCTGATGGCTGGTGAGCATGGGCCAGAAGTGATTTCTGAGTGAAAGAAAGTAGAGAGAAAGAGAACACCATGCATTTTTCTTGTATATAGTGTGACTGTATTGCATAAACATGTTTATGGCCAGGGGTGGTTAGCATGTGTTAGCCGGGATAAACTTCCCAATTTTTCACAGATAAAAAGACAACAATGTAAGGTTTAATTTATGGCATGTACATCAGATTATTTGCCGTTAACAAATGTTTTAAGGCGGATTATTTTCCATTTTTGTGGAATCAAAACAATGGCACAAACAACAGAATGGTATGAAAAAATAAGGCTGGTGCTGATCTCTATTTAGCCCAGACTATAGATTCATGCAATCTATCAGTGACATGTCAGGTGAAACACGCTGTAGAATTTGTGTGTATCGGGGATAATTTATTTAAGCCCACTTCACTGACATCCTATAACAAATCTTCAGCATTGATTGAGAAGGTGTGTGTGATTGAGAATACAGTCATGGGTGTAATGAATGTGAAACGCTGCCTCCAGGATTTTGTGGTTTTGTGATCACAGAAATAAACGCAAAAGCAAGCAACCTCTACAATATTCTGAGCAAAATCAAGCATTTTTGGCCATAACAATCACAAAATAAACCTCAGTGAAATCTTACATGGACTGGCGAATGAGCTGGATTATTTACTTTTAATATATGGTACTTTTTTTCACCCAAAATGTAGATAGACTAAGCACACATTGTCCAATACAAGTACAAATTACACAGAAGGCCAGATGATAGAATCGTAAATTTAACATCCTTTCATTTGAATGAAATGGCTACAGCTTTTCAGTGTACCATGTTTAGTATTTAGAGGAAACATGGTATGGACCCTGTAGAGCATTACAAGCTGGAAACACTTACAAAATGAGAAATCATGAATCCAGCTGCATATCTTTTATCTTTATAATTATGTAATCTGTGTAATAATGTGTAATAGTTTCTGCCACATCATTCATATTGCCATCGATAAGACTTTGTGAAATAATGCATAAGATAAAAAAGATCTCATTATAGTATAGATTTAAATTGTCCCATCTAATATGACAACCTGCCATCACTATTTAAGGCTTCTTTGTTTTGAACTTTCCATGGCATGAAATGACGTATCACAACTACTAAATGTATTGACATACAGTAACATACATTACATACAGTAACATAAAGTGAGTTATTCTGTAATTACTATGGATCGTTCTGGAACTACAGTGAAACTGTAAAGTGGTGCAATTATAAGAGAAAATAAATGTCTGGTTCTCCAGCATTTAAGTGGTTAACATATTACATATGATAATTCATTATACTGTCAAGACTTGTAAAATTACAATTATTTTTATGTTCACCCAGAAAGAGTTCCTTAATTATTTATACTGCAACAGACTTATTCTTTTGTGCTGAGAATAAAGCATGTTTTGTAAAGAGAAACAGGAACAGTCCCATAAGGCTTTGACCCATTTCAATAGTTATACAAAAGAGATTGTCCTAATTTCATAATATATTATAATCCTGATTATTATATACACATGCTATTTTTATGCTGTTATTTGTGCATGTTCAAAGTGCTATTATCAGCATGTCATAATCAATATGAAATTTCTTTATACTCTGCTGAAAATGTATACTTTTTTTGCAAATTCTTGCTAGAAACTCTAGTATTTTACTATCATTTTATCACAGTAACAATATATTGTACTGCATTTGTCCTTTTTTAAGTTATATATTTTCCTTCTTCATCACCTTTACTTCATTTTCAAGATTCCGTACAATAGTCTTTTCTATACAAATGATGTACAATTCCCACTAAGCAGTCTCTCTCTCTCTCTCTTTCTCTCTCTCTCTCTCTCTCTCTCTCTCTCTCTCTCTCTCTCTCTCTCTCTCTCTCTCTCTCTTTTCCATCTCTTTTCCCTTTAAAAAAAAAAAAAATCTTAATCATTTTCTGTCAGTGCCAGTAATGTAGAATGACTGTCTTACGGCATGGATTACTAAACACAACTAGTCATTATGTTCACCAAACACAATGGCATATTGGACAGCCATTTATATGAAATATTTTCTTCTTATTACTAGAAATAACTGTAGGTTCAAAATGATTTTTCCCCCAGAAATCCTATCAGACTTTGTAATTGTTCCCATTTGCATGACACAGCAAAGTGTATATATATAACCTCATGGGATCATATATTTAAGCTGAAAGCCAAAAAATGCAGTTTTGAAACCTGTACAATATGTAAGAAATAGAACACCTGGAGATGTGCTATTATAGAAAAATAATCAATAACGGGTTGGTGTGGTGTGGCCCGACTTACAGTAAAGCACAATTATTTTCAGCAATCTGAAGTTGATTACTTTCCTATAATAGCATGTCCTGGAGTGTTTTACAGTGCTGTGAAAAAGTATTTCTTCTGTTTTTGTGTATGTCTCGTGCTAAATAGTTTTAGATCTTCAAACAATATACAACATAAAACAAAGGCAACCTGAGTAAACACATAATACAGTTTTTATTTTTTTATTTTCCTATTGAAGCAAAACAAACAAACAAACAAACAAACAAACAAAGTTATCCAACACCTATCATCCATGTGAAAAACTAATTGCCCCCTTAAGTTTAAAATCTGGTTGTGTCACCTTTAGCATCAAACATTTCCAATAACTGGATATCAGTCTTTTACAACACATTTTCCTTTAGGATTTTCCAGTAGAGAGCAGAATTCATGTTTCCCACAATCATTGTAAGTTGCCCAGGCCCTGAAGCAGCAAAGCATCCCCACACCATCACACTTCCACCACCATGCTTGACCGTAGGTATGATATTCTTTTTGTGGAATTCTGTGTTTGGTTTATGCCAGTCAGTTTCACTTTCGTCTCATCAGTCCACAGACCATTCTCCCAAAAGCTTTGAAGATCATCAAAGTATGTTTTGGCAAAATTCAAACAAGCCCTAATGTTCTTCTGGGTTAGCAATGATCTTCACCTCGCTATTCTTCCATGAATGCCATTTTTGCCCAGTGTCTTTCTTATAGTGGAGTCATGAACAGTGGCCTTAACTGATGCAAGAGAGGCCTGTAGGTGCTTTGATGTTGTCCTTGGCTCTTTTGTGACTTCCTGGATGAGTAGTTGCTGTTCTCTTGGAGGAATTCTGGAGGGTCGGCCGCTTCTGGGAAGGTTGACTACTGAGTTTTTCCATTTGGAGATAATGGCTCTCACTGTGGTTCTTTGGAGTCCCAGAGCCTTTGAAATAGCTTTTCAACCCTTCACAGACTGATGCATTTCAATCACCTTCTTCATCATTTCTGGGATTTCTTTTAGGTTTGGCATAGTGTGTTACTGGGTAAGACCTTTTGACCAGCTTCATGCTGTTGAAATAGGTTTGATTGAACAGGGTTTGCAGTAATCAGGCCTGGTTGCATCTACTCCAGCTGAATCCCATTATGAATGTAGTTTCATAGATTTGGAGAATTAGTAAGTACGGGAGCAAATCAATTTTCACTCTGGCCCAGTTGGTACTGGATAACATTTTTGCTTCAATAAATAACTATCATTTAAAACTGTATTTTGTGTTTACTCAGGTTGACTTTGTTTTAGCTTAGATTTTGCTTTAATCTGAAACAATTTAGTATGAGATATACACAAAAACAGAAGAAATCAGGATGGGGCAAATACTTTTTTTTTCCACAGCACTGTATTCTTCTTAGACCACAGTAATTTCCCAACATATTTTTTCTTTTTTTCTTTCTAAAATGTACATTCTATTCTATTCATACTATTTAATCCCAAATAAGTCAATTGGTGTTCTAGGTTGTAACATTACAAAACATTGACATTAAAAATGATTTTGTCTTTCCTGGCCAACACAACTAATGTTTAGAGGTCTAACTTGTTTGGGCTTAGGATAATTACAGGAATAATTGAGTCTTTGCAAATAGATTAAATAAATGAATAATTGGCAGCTGCTTGGACCAAGTTAAGGTGAAGATACAGTTTAAAAAAAGATTGACTATCAGAGTCAATTCTTCAAATCAGGATAACTGTTGTCATGTGGATTCAATAATTGCCCATTCACTTATGCAAACAGCCTAATTACATGTTCCTATGCTGCAGAGTAGCGAATTTAATTTCTGTATAACATATGCATGTGAGTGTATAGACCATTTCAGTGAGATTACAATTACTGAGGTTATGTCTCAATCAGCTCCCTTGTTCAGTAGTCGGGGCACTGATCAGGGAGTCGGCCATTTTAAGGGTTGTCTCAATCGCAAAACCCTTCCAGTACGCTGGAACATTTGCTCCCTAAAAAATGCACCACAAAAAACAGGGAGCATCGATGCTCACTATGTTCCCTTAATGGAAATGACCATGTTTTCTGAAGCCTCTCAGCTTGAAAAAAAAAGGGGGACGAACGCTCAGCCAACATTGTCTGCACATGTTAGTAGCTTGTTATCTTTGTTGTAGCTCTCAAATGATTACTTATGTTATCTGGTGTTTTGAACTTAATTTGACTTTGAGTCTTTTAACATGACTTAAGTGTTTATTGATAAAAAAAAAAATCCACTAGCTATTGTACGATCCTGCTTGAAGTACCATGATATAAACATGTATGATTAAGCTAACACATTTATATGACATATAAAATTTTTAAATAGTTTTTTTGTTTTTGGTGACATTTTACAATGCAAGTACGTAATCATGTCACCGGAAATTGAGTGCCATCAGTGTCCCAATGTGTAGTGAGCCAGGGTCCTTACCAGTGCCTCAGCTTGTGTACATGATATACTGATTCATGACATAGGGAGCTAGGGAGCTGATGGAGACAAAGCCATAGTTATATTTGTTCCTAAAGCATTTATGGTGATGCTATTTTTAAATATAAAGCTGCCAAAATGAAATTTTTAGCTCATACTTATTGAGTCCAATGAGAATCTAACAAATAAGATATATACAAACAGGTAGCAATATCAAGTGACCCACCTTGGTGTGTCCCATTGCATTCTTGATATGCAGTGTGTTTACACAAGAGGGGTGGTGAAACCTTCTTGTATTTTGGATGCTTCATTTTTTTTTTTTTTAGAGGAAACTATAGAAATATTTGCTCTTGTAATGCAGCGGGTGAAGCTGGAGCAAGTCAAACACTGTGTAAAGTTTATTCAGCATGGTTCATTGCTAAGAAGGAAGGGAAAGTAGCAAGCTGACATTGTACGTGTGTTGCTGAGTGAATTAGCTGGCTAACTGGTTAGCTTTCTTGTTCGGCAAATGAATGTCATACACAGCTGATTATTTAGGATATGACATGCAGCTGTTAGTCCCTTATTGATATGGCTTGTTAATGACCCGCCTTTATTTGCTTTTAAGTATACTACATTTGTGGTAATGTAATATTTCATATAAGTTGAAATAAAATGTAAGCTACAGATATTGGGATTGCTAGTGGGTATTCATCTGCCACTGCAGCATTTGAAGTGTTTTGCTGTGCTTTTGGAAATAGATATAGTTTAATTTCTGAAAGCTAGTTTGTTCCTGGCCTGAGGGAACATCCAACAACAAGGCCTTAATTTTAATGTGGACATCCTATCATTAAATCAAGATACCAATCACATAATGAAGAGGCACACATGGTTCTTCACTAGTTATTAGAATGATGTTTAGTGTCAACTGGCTATGTTCACTTCGTATGCTAATGAATATTCATTTGAAATGCTCTATAGATGAACGTAGAGCTTAATACAGGTTATATAGGGTTATAAAGTGACATGCATGTCACAAGTACACACCTTCCTTAAAATAGTACCATACTGTATATCAGAGTTTCTCCAGAGAATTAACATAAAATAATAGCAATAATAGCAATAATAATAATAATAATAATAATAATAATAATAATAATAATAATAATAAAAAGCATGCCGTTTTCCTCAAATGGAACAGCAGTGCTGAACTCTTGGGAGCAACACAAACAGCGATTTGCCAAGAAGCGCAGAGGGACAAGAAACAGGGACAAGGCAGAGAAACAGCAAGTCAGAACAAGTGGCTGTTCAGAATGAAAGGTATGTCTCATTCTAAGCCCCTCTTCCCATGGATTGCCAGAGCGTTGAAGAGTGCTGCATTCAGGGATGCTAGCCGAGTGGCTGTTGGGTTACACTGGATGTGCTTCATCATTATGCATGGAAGAGCACAAATGTCGGTGCTGAAGAATTAGATGTCATGCTGTAAAAAGGCCAGCTTTTAAATGTGCTGTAATCACAGAAGCAGTATTATACCCCATATTGGAGTGTGTCCTTTCTGTCAGCCTGTTCTGCATCTGCTTATCTGTCCATTACATTGTGCCTTTTTTTGTTTTGTTTTATTTTGTTTTTAGGAAATCAGCAGAAACACAGCATATGGAACAAAGGTTTGACTGACATCCAGATATTGAAAGGTTTTAAAAGGTTTTACACAATACAGTATTATGACCATGTGATATGAGACATAAACAGTCACATTTTGTGTACAGAAATGTTAGGGCTAATGGCAAAACTATTAATTGAAAAACCCAAGCAGTCACATGATTTTCCTAATGTTCCATCGCTAATATATTATAGTCCTTAGCTATGCTTAAAAGCTGTATAATAAGGAATCTTCCAAAGGTAGATTTGTTGTAAATGAATGATTCTCTATAACTCAATTAAACAAACATACAAATGCTAAACTAAACCCCTCAATGAATAATAGGCATACTAAAATGCTGAAATCGTATTTTCTTGTTTATTCAGTATGAGACCTGAGAAGCAAACCAAACAGCACAAACCTCGTGGCTTAATAATTGTAATGTAAGCTAAATTAAAAATATATATATTTTATAAATATAAATTGTCCTAGAGAATATTAGTAACACATGTGCTATCTGTTTTGAATAAAAATGGCACTGTACCTGTTTCTCTTTTCTGATACTGATACTGAATATGTATCTGATATATTTTTTCTTTAAAAACTGTTACGCTTTAATATCATACTTTTTAACTGAAGCACTTGAATTCAGTCAAAAAATATATATAATAAATATAAGTATAAACATAATAAAATAATTTTTTTTTTCAAATCCCATTAAATTCATTATTCTTATTCTTCTTATTATTAATTAATTAGTGTAATTTTTGCTGGTATCTGGCTATTGGGTTGGTGGCATCTCTAGTTTTTAACCCTATCAAAAATGAAGGGATAAAATCCACTTCTGCTTTTAGACCTTTGCTGCCTCTTAGGTGAGAGAGATACAGTTTATTCCTTGTTAAATTAGATGTCTTGTGCTACTAAGTGAACACCTGACTGTCTGTGTGGAACATTTCCTTCCATCAGTCAAACTACTGTGTTTATATGTGCTGATATACAGTATGTCTGGATATTTGCATGTAAATCATGTTTCATTGTCAATTTTTTTGGCTACATTTAAAATTATGACATTATGTTTCATGACCACCCATTATTATTCCTTTCACTTTGTGTACAGTGTGTATTAATCTGCATCTCATTATTGGAGGGTAGAAAGAATGATTCTGTATATGAAGTACTCCCTTATAACAGCAGAAAAAGAAATCAAGAGTGAGTACTTGTACACAGTACACAGCCTGTAGATCTATCTTCAGTGAAGCAAAGAATCAAGATCAATATTGAAGCCGAGAAGTTTCAAATACTTAAAAACAATCCAGTTCTACCAGAGGCTTGCCAGACTGTTCGTTGATAGAAGTGCTAGTGTGTCATGGCTGAGCAGCTCTGGCTTGAAGGGAGAGACTGAAAGCCTGATTATAGTAGCACAGGACCAGGCACTCAACACTGCATACCACCAACTAACCATTTTCAAGCAGCAGGTCAACAGCAAATGCAGAATAAGGCTGAGGAGACTGTTACTGAGGCTGTTACTGAGTACATGAACCAGCACAACAAGGTTGCACTGGTCGATCTGCAAGGAGCTTGGTGTACAAGAGCCTAAGAAATGGTTTTAACACTCTCCTGAAGCAGTGGCTAACATTGATGACATCACCATTATTTGGGACATGGCAGTGCAGACAGACCGTACCATCTTGGCAAACCGTCCTGATCTCCTATTGCACCACAGGGTGGAGAAGCAATGCCTGCTGATAGATTCAGAGATACTAGATGATGACAACAACATCATGTTCAAAGATGCTGAAAAGCTGAGAAAATATAAAGATCTGGAGATTGTGGTCACAGGATAAGGGGAGCCGAGATCAGAGTTGTGCCTGTGTTGGTTGCCGCTCTTGGAACCATCAAGAAAGGATTCAACAAGAACCTGTAGCAGCTCCCGGGACAACACACAGCCCAGGAAATTCAATAGCCTATGAGCTAATCCTTAGGTTCCTGGTTTGGACATTGACCTCAGTAGACATTATATAATTGCCAAAATATATAAATAAATAAATAAATAAATAATCTGTTTTTTTAAATGTACATAACATTTACACATTCAATGTGTGATGCCGGCAAATCTGCTCTTTAGATATTGAAGGAAAATCTAATGTATTTATTTTTTGCATTCTCATATACCACTACTATTGTGAGAGTTATGAGAGCTGTGCACACATATAGTCACATCCCATACATCAGCTTCTAGAGTATTGTCATAATGCAGTAATGAGATCTTTGTTCAAACATCTGCTTCAGTCATGGCTTTAGGAAAAAGACTGACAGCAGCAGAAAAAATATGGACATAATGCCAAGAACAAAATAATTACTAAAATAGATCCAGGATGGATATCATGGATAGTGGTGATACATTGATTTATAGCATCAATATTTGAACCTATGGATTCTAACTTTTTATGGACAGGCTCATTTTTCATAATTTAATGTAAGCTGTCATATTAGAAGACTGAATTTGAATATGATGTAATCACATGAGCACTAGAGGTAGACTCAGAGAGGTTGTCATTACTTCATAATTTTGTTGTTAGTCAGGCAATAAATTTGTCCCTGAGGAAGAAGCAAACACTTACTATCTCACAGAAAGCATCTGAAGTGTATCCTTATTCTTCTCATTTTCAGACAATTAGCAGACTCTTCTTTCTTCGCTCTATAATCTCAAGATCTCTCTGTGGTCTTGAAGTGCTTTTCATTTCCTTAAGGACACAGGAGAACTTTTGGGTAATTGCCTGTGTGTGTGTGTGTGTGTGTGTGTTTAACAGTGCAGGTGTTAATTCTGTCCTTTCTGCATGGGAGATGGGAGACCATGTTGATATCCAGTGCTGAGTGGTGGAGCCAGTGAATCCTCTCTCATGGCTTTATGGGAGTTGTTGCTATCTCTCAGCCTTCACTGCTGGCTGGCTTCATGTGCCAGTTTAAGTGAGGAAGGCCCTGCTGGACCCCTTGACTGGCTCCTTTCTGACAAGGGCCCCTTCCATAACACCCAGGAGTACACCGACTTTGTGGAGAGGAACCGCCAGGGCTTTTCTACCCGCTACAAGATATACAGGCGAGTAAAGGATATATCAAGTTAAATAAATGTTGTTATATTTAAATAATATATTAAGGAGTGGAGTGATGAAAAGGTCTTAGTGTTACCACCTTGAAATGGATTAGTACATCGTGAAGTGCTTTATTCCTTCTATACCACAGCAACTTGGCAACAATTACAATTTGCTTAATGAATGATTAATGAATGAAATGACATACTTTTTAAACATTATTGTTGCATTTAATGTTGTGGAAGGTCTTTGAGACAAGTTAGTTCCTGTTATCACTTACATATAAACTCAGCAAAAAAAGAAACATGCCTTTTTCAGACGACTGTATTTTAAAGATAATTTTGTAAAATCCAAATAAGCTTTACAGATCTTTATTGAAAAGGGTTTAAACAATGTTTTTCATGCTTGTTCAATGAATCATATACAGTTATTGCACATGCACCTGTGGAACAGTCCTTTAGACACTAACAGTATACAGGCGGTAGGCAATTAAGGTCACAGTTACAATAACTTAGGACACTGAAGAGACCTTTTTACTGACTCTGAAAAACACCAGAATAAAGATGCCTTCTCACCTGTGTGAACATGCTGTAGGCTTTCTGCAGGGAGGCATGAGTACTGCAGATGTGGCCAGAGCAATAAACTTCTGTGTCTGTAATGTAAGACGCCTAAGACAGTGCTGTAGGGAGAAAGAAAGGATAGCTGATCGTCCTTCCAGTGGAAAAAGGACCTTTGATTTCACTCTCTCCCCACCTTGTTTTTTTTTTTTTTTTTTTTCCCAATCCAGCCATGAGAATGATATATGTTCTTCTTTTGTCAAAGGCATTCATAAAGGCTATGTAACCATGTGTCCCCCCAGACGTGATCGAGAACTTGCAAATACCTTGGTGGATGAGTGGGGTAACATCTTACAGCAAGAACTGACAAATCTGGTGCAGTCCATGAGATGCACAGTAGTGCTTAAAGAAGCTGGTGGCCACACCAGATACTGACTGTTACTTTTGATATTGACCCCCCCCACCTTTGTTCAGGGACTCATTATTCCATTTCAGTTCATCAAATGTCTGCAAAACTTGTTCATATTATGTCTCAGTTGTTGAATGTTTTTACGTTAATACAAATATTTACACATTAAGAAATGGGCTGGAAATAAAAGCAGTTGTATGTGATCAGTTTCTATTTTTGCTGAGTATATTAGCTAGAAACACTTGTTCCCTCATCAGCCTCTCTTTACTTCTCTATCTTGAAGATAATAAGAAAAAAAACAGCTTGTCTTGTAACTAAGAATCCTGAAATCCCTCTGTCTTTTAACTTACTGACTGTTAAAAAAGCACTGACACTGGAGACTCCTTCCATAAATAAACAAAGTCTCCTTACAGTAAACTTCACAATATCATTTTCTCTTTGACTAATAACACATTTTCTTATTTATTTATGTCTTTTAATTAGACTTAGATACAATACCCGCCACTAATATTGGCACCCTTGATAATTATGAGCAAACAAGGATGTGGAAATTTCTCATTATTGTTTAACCTTTTGAACTTTCATTCTGAAAATTCACAAAAAAAACTCTGCTCTCATGGATATCAAACAATTGCAAACACAACACACACATACATACATGTGTATATATATATATATATATATATATATATATATATATATATATATATATACATACACATACATACATACACACACACATATATATATATATATATATATATATATATATAATATCTTTGTTAAATATCGGTGTGCATCAATTATTGACACCCCATGAATTAATAATAGAAAAATGTATTTGAAGCATATTCCCGTTGATATTTTATATCAACGGGATATATAAAATATCCCGTTGATATTTTATATTTTTTTAGTACATGTGGGTGACTGGGAACAGGAAGTTGTTCAACCATCACATAGGCCAAAATCCCTTAGTCTTTTCTAAACATGAGTAAGACCAAGGAATATAGCTGTAATGTGTTGTTGTGCTTCACAAAATGGGAAGTGGCAATAAGAAAATAGTACAAACATTGAAAATGCCCATTTTCACCATCAGGGCAATAATTAAGAAGTTATCTCGTCCAAAAACAAACTCAAGCATCTTCAGTTTGCTAGACACTACTGGAAATGGGATTGGGTTCTATGCTCAGATAAAAACAAAATAGAGCTTTTTGTCAATAAACACCAGAGGTGGTTTTGGCAAACACAGAGGTAGCCATATGGAAAAGTACCTCATGCTCACAGATAAATATGGTGGTCGCTCTTTACTGTTTTGGAGCTGTTTTTCTGCCAGAGGGCCTGGATATTTTGTTAGGCTACATGGTATCGTGGACTATGAAATATCAACAGATATTAAATGGAAACCTGAAAATCTGTGGGGTGAACTGAAGAGGACCACCAGCGTGGACCTCGAAATTGGAAGGAACAGATTCTGTATGGGGAATGGTCTTTTATCCCTTGCCATGTATTTTCCAACCTCATCAGGCATTATAGGAGAAGACTCAGAGCTGTTATCTTGGCAAAGAGAGGTAGCACAAATTATTGACTAAAAGAGTGCCAATAATTGTTACACACCTATATTTAACAAATATATTTTTTATGGGTAAATCTGTGTTCCTTTTCAAAAGGAACTCTACATCGCATGAGTTTCGCGCTGTGGGAATCCTCGCGCTGACTGGTATCTGAAGTCTGTGTGAAATCATGCCTGTTTATAGGCCTGCTGTGATCAGGTGATGTGGACTTTCGCATGTCACATGATTATAAAACGGTGCCTGTAAACCACGTCATCAGCCTTTTTATCTTCAGCGATGTTGGCCATTTGTGTGAACGCTCACAAAAGCAGACTTCACTTCTGCTGTATTAATAAATATATATATATATATATACACAGTATCTCACAAAAGTGAGTACACCCCTGACATTTTTGTAAATATTTGATTATATCTTTTCATGTGACAACACTGAAGAAATGACACTTTGCTACAATGTAAAGTAGTGAGTGTACAGCTTGTGTAACAGTGTAAATTTGCTGTCCCCTCAAAATAACTCAACACACAGCCATTAATGTCTAAACTGCTGGCAACAAAAGTGAGGACACCCCTAAGTGAAAATGTCCAAATTGGGCCCAAAGTGTCAATATGTTGTGTGGCCACCATTATTTTCCAGCACAGCCTTAACCCTCTTGGGCATGGAGTCCACCAGAGCTTCACAGGTTGCCACTGGAGTCCTCTTCCAGTCCTAGTATGAGGCAAAGAGAGTTCAAGAAGTGTGTTATGTCTTGCTCCCATTTCATTATGGAGGGGGATGGACACACTTTCTGTCTGGGGTTGAGCATGCGAGAGTGGCCCTTGAGGGGGCTGACTGCACGCATTGTGAATGCTTTTCAATCAGGCAGCTCTGCTCATGGCTCGCTCTCTTCTTTGCCAAAAGGAGTTGGGTTTCGGAGCCTTGTGGATGTGGGCTGGCCGCTTCCAAGGCAGCCAGCTGGCTCAGGTCTTGGGGATCCCGTATGGATCTGGAGGAAGAGCTGGAGACGAGTGCTGCTCTATCTCTTGCCCTGTCTTCTAGGTCTGACTCTATGCCGGCTATTAGAGCTCTTGTTGCAACTCCTCCTTCTGGTATGGAGAATCAACCCACCCTCGCTAAATCTGAGGAACCAAAGGGGGAGCCATTGCACTAAAAACAGAGGGCAGCTCTCAATCATATGAAGAGCTGCTTGATGTGATTACTAGGGCTGTAGAGAAACTGAATCTAGACTGGCTGGCCATAGGAAGAGGAAGTGGCTCATAGCAGGCTGGACAAGCGCTACCTCCCTAGTGAAAATAAATCTCTCTCACACCACAAAAAACTCCCCCTTTTCCAGAAGTGCATGATGACATATCATGTTTCTGGGGAAAACCATACACTAGCTGTATTTGACTATGCCCAAGGCGGAGGAGGCACTTGCGAGCTACCTCTCTCCATCGACAGCAGGAAATTTAGGGTGGGGGGCGGCTTTGCAATCCATGCCATGTAAGGCCACCTCAACATTGGTTGGCAATGCCTTTGCAGCAGCGGGTCTCACTTGTGGATCATTACATACAATGGCAGTGTTGCAGACCTACCACGCAGACCTGCCGAGTGAGCTTGATAGGAGGGAGGGAATTGGGCCCGAGGCGGTGGCTGAGATTCGCCACGCCACAGATTTGTCTCTTCAGCAACCAAACAACCAAGCCCGTCATATCGGCTGTTCAATTGGTATCTTGCTTGCAGCAGAGAGGCACCTATGGCTCAAACTCTCAGGGATAGGGATAAGGATAAGGTCTCCCTGCTGGATTCCCCTGTTGAACCTTCCGGCCTTTTCGACGTCGCAGTTAATGCTATTGACAACAGGTTTTGCGAGACAAAACAACAAATGGTGGCATTCAGCCAGTTCCTTCCCCGTCATGTCGAGTCCATCTGGGAATCCACGAGTGGAGCCTCTAGTGCAAGGGAGGCACAGAAGGAGAGTGTGGTGGCCCATCTCCCCCCGCGGAGAGCCAGGGGGACCAAGAAGTCATTGTTGCAGCCTGCTAGTAGGCCTGATCTGAGAATGATCATTAATGCCCAGCAAGAAAGAATGAATGGTCCTGATTGGCCACAGAGGGAAGTAACAGGGGATGTGAGATTATTAAGCATATTTCCACATATAAATATTGCCCAGTCACAGGATGTTCTTGAGGTTCCCGCAATATCAGGTTATTTCCTTCGGTCTAGCTTTATCCCCTCGCACCTTCATGAAGTCCATGGATGCAGCTCTGGCTCCCTTGTGACTCCAGAGCATCTGTGTACTAATCTACCTGGAGGACTGGTTAATTCTAGTGTGATCCAGGGAGTTGGTGATCCAACATCGATATGTTGTTCTTGCCCACATGAGGAGCTTGGAACTCAGGTTGAACCCCAAGAAAAGTATGCTTTCTCCAGTGCAGAGGACAACTTTTCTAGGGCTTATATGGGATTCTACTATGATGAGGGCATTTCTATCCCCACCACACGTAGGGTCAATCCAATTAACACTGAGAAAGATAAAGCTGGGTTTGGTCATCCCCACCAGTCTCTATTAGGGATGGTGGGACTTACGGCAGCAGCAGCTAACATCATTCCGTTGGGCCTATTGCACTTGACACCATCAGTGACTTTGGCAGGCCTATAAATCGTACAAGTTCCTGTAGAGGATACTATATTAGAATGAAGAGAATGTCAGAGCTGCTGTTACAGAACATTTAACACCTTGAGATCTGAGAATTATGAAGTGCTCTGGTATAACATGAAAAATAATGTGACGAAAATAACACAACAACATTAAGGTTGCGTCTCTAATGATGATTGTATGTTCCTTGTCTCAAATGTGTTTCAGCATGAACTAAAATATAGGCATATTTGGACAGGATTAAATTTACGTGGGATCCTTGGGTAATTTCCTGTTTTACAGGTGCTACTTTGTGACTTTATTTCTGTCTAGATCAGCAATATTGATGTTTTTCTCAGTCCTCCTCTGAGAAAATCACAGGTCGAATCACCTTCGGTTTTTCTCCAAACTCTGCGCTTGTCTGATAATTTTAGTCCAGATACACATGCTCATGACTTTCTATGCAGATGTCACCTCAAGTCGGCTGCTATATCTAGTACCGTAGCATGTATCAGTGACCCTCTTCCAGTTATTAAATACTTCCTAAATAGATGCTTCTTGTATACTTTGGGATTATTGTTTTATTGCATTTTCAAATTGTTGCTGGAACTTTGGTTCACCCCAAAGTAAAATAAGAGCCTCTATGACCACTTGGGCATCATGCTGTGAATGGAGTTTGATCACATGACTCAAACATCTGGGTTCTGAGAAAACAAAGCCACTAGGAACTCACTGCTCCTGTGGAAATTTTATTGCTGTCCTAATGCAAAATTTTTATGACTGAGGAGACACATAAAAATGTATAACTGACGTCCCACTGATAAACTAATACAATCTGAATAGGGCTTATGTCCTCTTATGCATGAATCTCAAACACAATTAAAGTTCTAGCATTTTTAAACCCCCAAAAGTGAAATAGGAGAAGATAACATTACGTGTAATATATCATTAGTAGAAGAACACAGTGTTGATCAAAACCAAATTTTTTCATAGTATTTTGTTTTCCAAAAGAAATATCAAGTTTACTTTTCTATAAAATACATTAAGTACTTGGTTTAGATTTATTAGGAATGACATACAGTGTTATCATCCAAAGCATACTGGAGTTTAAAAAAATATGGGTAGCTTCATGGTTGTGCAAAGATGTTTATTGAAAAGAAGCAGCATGTTTGGCAGCTGTTTTCGCATATAATCACCAAGCCCCCTGAGAAGTGATGTTTATCTAAGCCAGATGTGATCGAGACATGATCCACTAGAACTTTTATCCCATTTATCCCCATGTGTACTCCTCAGGCTTAATTTGAGAGTCTAATGTGCTCGGCACTATAGATTAACTTTCAGGTTGAACTCTTGTTTTGCTGTGAGTGTGAATGGCATGTGTAAACTTCATTTAAACTTTTAATGTGTCATGCCAACAAATCTGCTGTGGATATTGAAGGAAAGTCTAATGAAATTTGATTTTTCTTTCTCTAATAAATGGTAATTAATGGGTACAGGAACAACATGCTTCAACTAAATCAGGCAATAAACAAGCTCAGTTTGGAAAATGTTCCAAAAATATGAAAATAAAGTCATGCTATATATAATGTGGAGTATAAAACGAAACATGGAACGAGAAACATTTTTTCTACTCCTGCATCTACGATATTGATAACTTTATTTGCAATCCCCAGGGTCTAATCAGACAATTTTAATAATCTGAATATTTGTAATGACTTGACTTACAGGCGGTTTGTACAGAATTTTACAAAAAAAAAAAAATTATGACGGTTGCAGCCAAAAATGCTTGATTTTACTGCAACTTTTTTTGTGTGTTTTTCTGTGCTTTTCTTGCAGAAAACTGCTTGAATTGCAGAAATTGCAATTGCAACAAATTGTTTTGCACTGTCTTTCACAGTGATGTTTGTTGCTGAAGAAGACCATATAGCTGTACTCATGTGCAACAATCAAAAAGGGCTTTGGCTGAATGCGCCTTGTGATGACATCAAATGACACATGTTAGCCCAAATCTGTAGAAACTCTGCAGTTATCCTGAAAAATTACAAGCTCCTCAGAATATTGGAGAGTTTGTTGATTTTGCATTAATTTCTGTGATAGCAAAATCACAAAATCCTGGAGGGGCTGTACAGGCATGTAACCAAATACAAATACATTGCTGGAAGGAACAGATAATGTGTTGTAATCAGATCCGAATACAGATTGATCATATGAATTTATGTGAACATGAGTCATGATGCATTTAAAAGGTTTATTAATTCGTCTTTAGTAACTGTCTGGTCAGTGGTTTAAATTAGGCTACCAGTTTCTGGGAAATAGAACCAACTATGGAATAAGACTTACTGCATAACAAATAATAACTGTGTAATTGAGGATTTAAAAAAAAAAAAAAACAAACAAAAAAAAACAAAAACATCTCTAATTGTTTGTTGTTGAACATCTGAGTTGATGTTCTACTCCTATGACCAGCGGCAGCCGTAATATATTCAACGCCCTAGGTTAAAGATTTTATTGACACCTCCCAAATTCCTGCCATTGTCGTGAGGAATGGGCAGACAGATCCAAATGCAGTTAGAGGTGTTTATTAATGATCGAGGCAGACAAATGTAAAACATAGGCAAAAAGAATTAGTAAACAGGCAAAAGATCAGGCGATCAGCCTGAAACAGCCCCAAAACATAAAAAAAGCCACCACCAAACTTAATCATAAACATAAGGTACTTTTCCATATGGCTACCTCTCTGTGTGCCAAAACCACCTCTGTTGTTTATTGCTAAAAAGCTCCATTTTGGTTTCAGCTGACCGTAGAACCCAATGCCATTTGAAGTTCTAGTAGTGTCTGGCAAACTGAAGACAGCTGTGTTTAGATTTGGATGAGAGTAGTGGCTTTTTTCTTGAAACCCTTCCAAACAACTTGTGGTGATGTAGGTGACTTCAGATTGTAGTTTTGGAGATTTCCTGACCCCAAGATGCAACTAACGTCTGGAGTTCTACAGTTGTGATCTTTGGAGATTTTTTGGCCACTTGAACAACCCTCTTCACAGTGTGTTGAGACAATATAGACACACGTCCAATTCCAGATTGATTCATAACATTTCCAGTTGACTGGAACTTCTTAATTATTGCCCTGATGGTGGAAATGAGCATTTTCAATGCTTGTGTTGTTTTCTCATAGCCACTTCCCAATTTATTAAGCTCAGCAACCTTTTGCCGCACATCACAGCTAAATTCCTTGGTCTTAAGGGAATTTGGCTTGTGCGTTATCTCATATTTATACCCCTGTGGAACAGGAAGCCATGGTTGAGCAATTTCCAGTTCCTAGTCACCCAGATGTATTAAAAATGTCAAATTTAAATGGGAATATACTTCAAATACATGAATAACCCATGAATATGAATTCATATGGGTGCTAATAATTGTTGCACACCCATATTTAACAAAGATATTTTTTTTATAAATCTGTGTTGTGTTTGCAATTGTTTGATATCCATGAGTAGAGAATTTTTGTGATTTTTTAAAATAAAAGATCAAAAGTTTAAAAAATAAAGAAAAAATTTCACAGCCTTCTTTGCTCATATTTACAAAGGGTGCCAATATTAGTGGAGGGCACTGTGTATTTACATAGAAATTTCCAGAATATCAAAAAACCCCAACAACATTAAACGCAATCCACCCTTCCCTCCCTCAAACAAACACGCTACATGCCAGCATTGTAATAGTACTTAATGTACTGTATATCTTCCAAAACAATTAGATAATGGAAAAAGACAAAGTAAAAAAAAGTAAAAAAGTAATGTGAATAATGATGTGAAAATTAAAATAACATGCTTTCTAAGTGCTTGAGGAAAGGGCCCCAAATGTCAAAACTGCTAGTCTTAATGAAACATTTTCTTTCCAGTCGAAAGGGAAAGAAACATCTAATTTGAACCAGCTATTCAAAAGGGAATCTGTAGACTTTCTTCCCTTCTGAACAATCCTCTTGGCTACAACCATGGCAAAAATTAAACACAATTGGAAAGGACAGCAGAACAGTGGAGCAGCCAAGAAGAGCAAATTCAACATCAGAAGCAATCTCCAATTTTATACCTATTTAACTTTCTTATTCCTTACCGAGTCCTGAAACTGAAAACCCAACTGTCTCAAATACAATATGAATTTTTAGTCAAGAAATAAAGGCTAAAGGCAATAAGTAGAAATAAAAAACAAACAATTTCAAATTAAATATCGAAGTTTGGGAAAAAAGCCTTAACAATATTTAGGGCACAGTAAATGCCTTCTTTTAGGCAATGTCAATAAATGGAAATGAACAGATATAAACAATTACAGAGCACTTATGTTATATAAAACAAAATGTGACAGAGATAAGTCTGGCAAGTTAACACCCTGGGCAATGCAATGTTGCCTATAGCATGAAATGCTACTACTGCTATGACCTATAGTGGCCAGTTTGCCACACATCATTTTCTTTTATATTTAAACAGCAATACACAGCAGGTATGAGTGTGTTATTAAAGAATCTTTACCTAGGCTTCTACCTGATTGAAGCAGTATTTTAAGCAGATTGTATTTGAATTATCTTTACAATAAGAAGTTGACTTTTACTAATGCTAGGACTGCAAAAATAAAGCAATGAAATCAGTAAAAAAAAATAAATAATAAGTATAGTTTACAACAAATGTATTGAAAGATTATTTGATAATGAAGTCTATTTGAATAAATTAGTTTATAAGTGGTTAAACATGACACCATTTACTATGCTGTTTAACTTTCTTAACGTACACAAATTATATATTTTTAGTATAAAATACAGTCGATTAAAAAAATATTCAGACTCCTCCTTAATTGTTCTACACTAAAGGATTTGATTTTAAATGGATATAATTGCCATTTTCACACATCAATCTATAATTAATCACCCATAATGATGAAGTGAAAACACATTTGTAAAGTTTTTTAAGAAATCATCAAAAATAAAAAAATTGAAATCTCTTATTCATAAAAGTATTTATACCCTTTGCTGTGTTACTCCAAATTGTAGTCAGATGCATTGTGTTTGCTTTAATTATCCTTGAGCTATGTCTAGAACTCAATTGGAGTCCACCTGTTGAATTGATTGGACATAGTTTGGAAAGGCATATACCAGGGTTTTTAAGGGCCCATAATTTACACTGTATTGTCAGGACAAGTCCAAGGAACTGTCTGTGGATTTCCACAATCAATTTGTGTCAGAGCAAGAATACAAAATAATTTTTAATAAAAACAAAAAGGTTTTGAGACTTCACACATAGTGGCTTCAATAATTGTGAAAGGGATAAGCTTGGCACAACTTTGAACCTTCCTAGAGTTGGCCATCTGGCCAAATTGGGCAACCAGGAAAGAAAGGCCTTAGTCAAGGAATTAAGAAGAACCCAACAGCCGCTCAGAATCTGTTGAATGGACAACCATCTCTGCAGTACTCCACTAATCAAGCTTTCATGAGTGGCAATATGGAAGCCACTGTTGAGTAAAAAGCATATGACCGCATACCTGACAGCAACATGTGGAAAAAGATTCACTGGTGTGATTAAACCAAAATTGAACTATTTGTGCAGAACAGCAAGCAGTGTGGTGAAAAACAGGCATGACATATCACCTGGCTAATACTATCCCTACAGTAAAACGCAATGGTGGCAGCATCATGCTATTGGGGTGTTTCTCAGTAACAAGGGCAGGAAGCCTGGTAACAATTGAGGGACAAACGAATAGAGCCAAATACATGAACATCCTTGAAGCAAACCTCATTCAGAGTGCACACAAATTCAACACGACAAAGACACTAAGAATACAACCAAAACAACATTGGAGTGGCTTTAGGCAAAGTCTCTGAATGTCCTTGAGAGCCCAGACTTGAACCCCATCGAGCAGCTGTGAAGAGACCTGAAGATGCTAGTTCACAGACTTCTTCCATCCAATCTGACAGAGCTTGAGAGGATCTGCCATGAAGAATGGGATAAACTGCCCAAATCCAGGTGTACAAAGCTTGTAGAGACATATCCAACATATACAGCAAGAAGTGTTGTAGCTGTAATTGTTCCCAAATGGGTTTCTACAAAGTACTGGATAAAGGGTCTGAATAATAAGATATTTCAGATTTTGATTTTTAATTAATTTTTGAAAATCTCTAAAAACATGTTTTCACTTCATCATTATGGCTGATTGAGTGTAGATTGACGGCTAAAAATGCCCATACAAAATCAAATCCATAACACTATAAAGTGTACAAGTAAAAGGGTCTGAATACTTTCTGAATCCACTGTGTGTTGTGTGGCCAATTATCAAGTCAGTATCCTGTTTTCGGTTTACATAATTTATTTATTTATTTATTTATTTATTTATTTATTTATTTATTTATTTTTTTACCAAAAATGAGACGCATACAATGATTTGTATGCGCCAGTTATTTTTAAAGTATACTATTAATAATATTTTTTGCAAATATATGGGCATATTTTTGTATGGTCTGTTGTAACTGCAATAATAGGTATCAGCTGTAATAAAAACAAAACACCTAATATGGATTTCATTTATTTATTTTTTTCAGCACTGCACATCTCATATGTAACGTTGTGCCAAATTGTCCAGTTTGTCTAGTGCATACTATGATTTATTCTTAGGTAGTGATTTTGCCAACAGCCAAGGTCATTTTTAAGGTGTGCTTTAAAATTCCACACATCAGACCTCATCTGACTTTGCTTTTATTTGCTCAAATGACTTGATTACAATGGATACCTTTAGTGTTTATTCCCTACATTATTGTCATGGCAATGCAATGGAATAAAGGTCAAGGTCACATAATCTAGTATATTCAAATGTGAAACGATAAATAAGATGTTTGATTCTTGCACAGTAAAAATGCATGATTTAAAAAAAAAGTCAATATTTATACATGGAATGTTACTCAGATTCAGAGGGTGGTTATGCATGTGCTAATGTAAATTTTCTGCGTGGACTGAATAAGGCAACACGTTTGAATAGTCCTAGTTTTAATTATCACAATCACTGCAGATTTAATAATTTTATCCATTAAAAAATAAAATTGGTCCTCAAGACAAGCAATGTCTCTGAAGACAACAGTGTTATTTTATGTATTTAATACTGGCCTCAAATGGCATTCCATTGTTTTTTTATTTATTTGTGTTTGTTTGTTAGTTTTTTTAGTGAGTGTACAGTCCAAAGCATTAGTTTCAGAGTGACATTATGTGGTGCACCATGATATGATTGCAGTCAATACTTAAAGTCCCCATGAAATCAAAATTGAAGTTTTGTGGCTTTTAGTATGAATATATTAGCTACTATCAGCTAGTGTTCTCCAAAACAACTGCAAAATTCCCATTTAGAAGATATATGCATTCAAAATTTACATTCTCACTCTACCACCAGTACAGATCAACAGTTTTAATGACATCATTCTGCACTTATCAGATTTTCTGTCCAACATAAAAAAAAATCCATGGCACTAACTGTCAAGTACGGTTTAGCCCGGGCTGTGAGGTTAGCTAAATACTATTGGCTATTTAAAAAGGGGGAGGACCCAATCGATATGTCCCGCCCTGACTTCCTCTTTCAGTGGAAATTACGTCAACAAATCAAATTACGCTGCACTTTTCAAGGCATTTCACAGGGACTTTAAGGTAATAACCATGAAGAAATCTCTTTTTTTATTTATGGTAATTTAAAAAAATGCCATTATTGTTACCTCTGACTACTTATAGCAGTACAGAGATGAAAAACCAAAAATCAAAATCAGTGATTAACATTAAATAATATCTGAGATGTACAAGACCATAAAGACACGGAGAAACTTACACACCCACACCAATAAATAAATAAATAAATCCAAATATATATATATGTATATATATATATATATATATATATATATATATATATATATATATATATATGTGTGTGTGTGTGTGTGTGTGTGTGTGTGTGTGTGTATTATTGTAAGTGAAATATAATAACCTTTAATGACCTTTTAAATTTAAGTAAGGAAATGTACTATTAATATATCAGTGGTCACTGTATAGCATATTCATATTTATGAGCTAATTTCGTCTTGTTGAGTCGATTTAACATGTTTTATTTTTATATTTATGAATTACCATTGTCATAATGGTTTTTTTTTCACATTTATTCATCATTCATATCTGTGCTTTGCAGTAACATGCATATTCTGCTAAGTGGACACAGATTTGTTGACTTCTGCCTGGTAAAAATGGATGATTTGTTAGGACATGTGCACATACTTTGGCACTTAAATTATTAAAATTATAGCAATGCGCCATATTTTTTTTTTCCTCATCAAGGGAACAAATATTGAATGTTCCTCCAGTCACAGCCACTGCAGTAGATATCTTTCGATTTGTGGTATGTACTTTAGAGCTCCTGTGATTGGCTCACCATTAAAAGATTTCCTGTATTTATTTTTGCCTTTGGCAGCCGTTCGACATTAGTATTTCATTGCATACTTTGTGCGATTAATAGTCTTATCATGCGTCCAAGTGATTAGTGGGTTCTTAATACTTATTACACTGCATTATTGGGATTCTCTTGAGAGGCGACTGTTAGCAGCGAGGTTGTGTTAGAGACAGAGATTACAATCACATCCTGATTGAACAGCATTAATATGTCAGCATGCAGGAACTCACATGAGCACCAGCTTTTTATCCTTCCAAAAGTTGAATTCATGAGTAATGCTCAGTATCCATCCTGGTTGGTCAGGACATTATCTAGGAAATAGAAGGTATATGCAGTATAATCCATAGCAAAAACAAATAGTGTTATGAACTCTCTTTGCACTTTGTATTATCTTAGTATTTCCATATGAGAAGCCTCATGTGCTGACATCTGATCCCTCAATGCCAATTCTACATTATTTATGGCAGATAGTTTTAACACAGGATATATCACTCTTTCTGAAACCAATTTTGATTTTGATGCACAACAGATCTGTAACGATTGAAATGGACAGTACTATTTTTCTGAACCAACACTTCCTTTGAGTGTATCTGGCAATACAATAAGACAACTGAAATATGTAAAGTCATTAAAAAAAAAAAACACACATCTAAAAATAATCATAATTAATTTATAATAGTCTCACAATAATTAATATTTTAAATAATTGTCCATATTATAGATATTTTCACATGGGAATATATTATATTTTGCAGGAAAGCCATTTTCAAAACTGAAGCCCGGTGACATATGTGATATGTTAGGTCAGACAGTGTGGCACAAGCAAAAAATATATACAATACAGATAGCAAGTAGAATCCCCTGGAGGGTTTATTGTATAAGAGTGAAGGGACGGGTGGAAGGGTAGTTGCAGGAGATCACCAGTTTACTTCTAGTTGTGCCTGTGAGGCAAAGAGTGCTACAGAGTTCAGAGGATCAGTGCTGACTAGAGTTTCCTCTGGTGACTCTGAAAAGTCATAGGCAGCACATTTAAAGGGTTTTTATGAGAATGTTGCCCAGCTCCAACTTCTCCCTTGACAAGCAGTTGGAGGAATTAGTCCAGCTGTACATGATTCAGTCCCACTCCACCTTGGGTACATATGCATTTGCTATAGTGTTAGGTTTTGAGCTGATTCTTTTCACCTGAGGCTTTGTATCACACACATCAGTGTTTTCTTCATTTCAATTCAGGTACACTTGTAAACTTCACATACAAATGATAGGTTAATAAAATCGGTCAAATAAATGTTACTTATATATAATTTATTACATTATGTTATTAAAGCAAAATATGTATAGTTCAATGGTTGTCAACTTGCAGTGTTCTGGATGTGGATCCAGCATTGTACACTATGGCCAAACGTACAGTATGTGGACCATCACACCCATGTGTGTTGCCACAAAATTGAAAGGATACAATTGTCTAGAATGTCTTTCTATCCTGTAGAGTTAAGATGTTTCTTCACTGGTCCAAATCTGTTTCAGCATCACAATGGCCCTTTGGGATGAACTGGAATACCGACTTGACATCAGGCCTCCTCACCACATATCATTACCTGACCTCACTAATGCTCTTGTGGCTCAATGAGCACAAATCCCCACAACCAAGTTCCAAATGTAATAAAAAGCTTTCCTAGAATAGTGCAGTAAAGCAGGGTGAACTCTGGAATGGGATGTTTTTGGTGGTTAGGTGTCCACATAAATTTGGCCAAAGTTAGTACTTGAAAAATACTGTAGCAGTATTTGACGGTGCTGCTGTTCTTGGCCAGCCAGCCCTGTGTATATGTTATTGCAACAGAAGCTCAACCAACATATTTATTGAAACATTATTTTAACTACCAATGTTTTAAATATCACAAGAGCAAACTTTGCATAATCTCATTTGATATTTGTCGTAGCAAAATACATTTTACACTGATTTAGTGTCACATACTGATTAAATTATACATTGTGATTTTTGGACAAACCTTTGCAGAACAATAAACGTTGTGTCTTTCTGACCAGCTGCATCTAAACTGATGAAGTACAAGCCATTCAAAATTTTGTACAACTACATTTGTGCCAAACAGTGCCTGCACTCTGTTATAGCTAAGTGTTGTGTTAACATTACACATAATTAGCTCACTTAATTCAGCTGTTAAATTATGAGATAAGATAAGATAAACTTTATTGATCCCACACTAGGGAAATTCACTCGTTACAGCAGATCAATTACACAAAAAACAGATAGGAAAGAATACACATTAAATAGGAATAGAATTGAAAAGGGAAAAAAAGTATCTAAACAAATTTATACAATAGGAATAAAAAAATAAGAATAAAAGTAGTAAAAAAATAATAATAATGGTAATATGTACACTATGGACACCTTAATGTATGAACAGATGAATACAAATTTGAATATATATAGATGAGTAACAACTTGTTTATATACATGAGTGGATAAATGGATTATTGCACAGTTAACAATAGAGGGGTGAGCAACAAATAATAATAATGTGTAGGTTGTGATGCAAAAAAAACAGCTAGCAGTGCTACATTATGTTGTTGTTGCATTAATGAGTCTGACTGCTGTAGGGATGAAGGACCTGCGGTAGCAGTCTTTCTTGCACTGAGGGTGCAGCAGTCTGCTGCTAAAGGAGCTGCTCAGGGACCCCACTATCCCATACAGATATCTTACAGCATTGACAACTTAAACTCCAATAAATAACTGGGCAGTGGAAGCTCAGTGGAAAAGATGTTGGACTACTTGACATGAAATGCTTGACCATGACCATTATGTATTCCTAATTGGGGATTGGACTTTAGGAGAGCTACACCTGTCAAACTAATTAATACAAAGTTCACCAGGCAGATAGTGACCAATAGTCTGCTCTTTGTCTATAAAGCACTTTCTGGTCTCACACCCAAATATATCAATGATCTTCTTCATCCTTCATGAGAGCACTGCGGCAATCGTGCCTTTTCTGTGGTAGGTCTTAAACTCTGGAACAGTCTCCCTTTTCATGTGAGGTCATCTTCTTCAATAGCCGCTTTTAAATCTTTATTGAAAATGTATTTTTATTCTCTAGTTTTTGAATAGGTCTTTTCATAGGTTAAAATATGTATATACTTGATTATATATTTAAAAGTAGCTATTTATTATTATTATTATTATTATTATTATTATTATTATTATTATTATTATTATTATTGTCACTATATTTTTTAAAAACATAACTCTGTTACGGCTTATTTGGTTGATTGATTTGTAAATCACTTTGGGACAACTTCTATTGTTTTATGTGCTCTATGAATAAAGGTTGACTTGACTTGATTTGACTTCTTAAATTGCTATAGACCTATTTTCATACCCTACATTTTAGCCTCCCTGGTCCAGTGTGAGCTTATGTTTCAGGCAGGTCAACATGATGTCTGAGATGGACATAGCATCTTTCTTGAGCACAGATAACATTTTAGTGCACTGCCTGCCAAAGAAATGTGGCCATAGACACTGATGTACCGATGGATTTAAAAAAAAATAAATAAAAAAAAACACATCTGCAGGTCTTAGAGATGTTGCTTTTAAATTTCAGATTGCTTCTAAAAGGTCAAGTCTATAAAAGTCTGGGTTGTTTATTGACAGTTACACACTCTCTCTCGCTCGCTGTCTCTCTCATATATATATATATATATATATATATATATATATATATATATATATATATATATATATATATATATATATATATATATATTTCTTTTGTACTATTTTCCTTTGAATAAGTTCAATTACAAGTTTAGCTCCACAGGGCAAGATGTATATACATAAGGTTGATACATATGCTTGATGTGACTGCAGTGTGCACTCAGTATGCATCTGAAATCAATGTTCAGTTTATTAAGAATGTAGATCATCATGAAAACAGCACCAAGGTTGTATATGAGGAACAGATTTTAAAAGCTGCTATGATATAATGTAAATGGTGAACTACAGAGCCATCACAAAGCTCAGAAATGAATAGAAAATGGAAGTTCAGCGAGGAAAAGTTACATTTGTTAATAAATAAATTTCTTTATACATGAATGAGACTTGTGTCAGAACAGGCAGACAGCTTCACAGGGTATTGATATGGCTGTTAAGAAACTATATTCCCAAGGTAATTGGTTTTACCCCAAAGAAAAGACTGCTGCATACTGAATAAGATATTTCCTATAAAAGCGTGCAAATATCCATATTCCAACTGCGGCTGTTATAACATTTGGAAAATTGGAAATGTCACCAAGGTTCCAAGGTCTTAAAACTGACTCTAGATGTTACAAATAGGTCATAAATATCGATGAGAATACACAGATGCATTCACACAGTAATGTGCAAAGCTAATGTTAATGATCTAATGTGCAACCTTGCCAAACTTAGTTCTGGAGTACCCCCTGTCTTGAACATTTTACTGTTTTCCCTGCTCCCAACACGCATTATTCAAATTATTAGCTTATGAACAGCCCTTTCTTAGTTGCAGTGGGTGTGTTAGAGCAGGAGAAACAGTCAAATATACTGGATACTCCAGGAACAAGGTTGCAAATCTGTGAGGAATTTAATGTATGCAGAATGCATCTATGGAAACTTAATAAATAAAATATATAATAAAGAAAGAAAGAAATTAATTAAAAACATATCAGCCCATTGCATACCTGGTAACAACAATGGCTATTTCCCTCAAAGCAACATTCATTTATTAATTTATTCATCTTCTCTAACCCCTTTATCCAGATCAGGGTCTTGGTGTATCCAGAGCCTATCCTCGGAACACTGAACATGAGGAAGGAATGCACATATCAACACATTAGTTCAAAGGGAAAATAACTGGGAACCCTGGGAAAAGCCATGTGGAGACCATGTAAAATACTGCACAGAAACCATGCAAAAAACAAACAAACAAAAAAAAAAACCAACCCAAAAAAGAGTTCAGGATTGAGGTCTTAAAATTGTATTGAATTATTACAGGAATTATTATAAATAATTAAATTATATGAGGATATTAACAAGTGTAATTCATTCACTTGGATAAATCCATACTGTTATGTACAGAACTAATGTTAATGAGATAATCTTTGCCAAAATGGCCAAATATACCCATAGCCTAGAAACACTGCATGAAAACTATGCACCTGGCATCAATGCCTGTATAGCTCCAAGCACCATGTTAGTTTACACCTCATTTTAGACATTAGAGGAAATGATCTGCCAGTCTAGTTGCAGCTAATTGACCAGAACCCTTTAATTGCTCTGACTTACCACTTTTTGTCCATGTTTTTTTTTGCTGTTACCATATTTATGGTACATAAATTAAGCATTAAGGCTTGTATGCCAGTTTCATACATAACAAGCTACTTTCATTCCAAGCAGAAAGCATCCTAATTGCACCAGAAACAGGAGAAAAACTGTATAGTATAGAAAATAGTATATCTGGTATATCCCACATGTATGTATGTATGTATGTATGTATGAATTTATTAATTAATTAATTTATTTATTTAGGTGAAGCAACAGGTACTATGAGATATCAGAGTAAATCCAGCAAATAATCTGATAGATGTGCATTACAGTGATTTTATCATGGGCAAGGGTGTGCACAGTGCTAAGTGGAGTACATAAAACCACCATACACATGAGAAAAATAATTGTAAGGCACAGAATTGAGTGGCTTATTACAATTATAAAATGGTTACAAAAACAGTATAATAATATCCAGTAAATTGTTAATAATATTTACAATAAAATCTTACTGTTAACAGTAAGTACTGGACAAAGATTAGTATATTCTATAGAACAATGGATTAATGATTAAAATTGCTGGTTTAAAACCTGATGCATTATTTCAGAATTCAATTCTTGGGATGTGGGCATAGGTGTGCATATATCGAATATTTTACAACAGCTTTAAATGCAGTGCAGCAAATTAGATTTCAGAGCTGTTAGAAAAAAAGATTTACCCATCTATCAAACATATACAGTATAGGGCTTAGCTGTTCCATGCTTTTAACAGAAGGTTTGAAAATGATAATCTGGATAAATTCACATCAGGTTGTTCATCCAAAGCTCCATGAAGTGCTTCAGAGAGTGGCCAATATCCTTCTGTGGTGACAAGGAAGGGTTATCAGGCTCACTAGTAACTGATGAATAAACTGACAGAGCGGAATAAAATAAAATTTACTCCCTCTGTTGCACGGAACCTTTGAACTGCTGAGGGCGAGTGCACTAACAGATCCCATACCAGATCTGCCAGACAAGCCGTAGACAGCTTATCATTGTGTCACATGAAATTGAGATAAATCATCAAATTCTACAAAGCCAGCAGGCCCTGTTGCAGCTGATGTAACACCTCATGCCAGGTATATTGACTCCTTCAGAGCAGTTAGAATTACATTTTATAATGTACTGCAAATACGTGAAAATTACGTTTGACTTCCTTCCAAATAAACAGCTTGCACCATACTGTAGTGCACTTTATTCTTAATATAATCTCACATAAAATCCTGTTTTGCTGCCATATGAATTGCAAAACGGCAGGTGAAATTAAGTTCATTTTCTGGAAAAAATCAATCAAGCATCTGGTCAGGAGGCCCCTGTCATTACTTCTGATTTAATGTGATGTATCTCCTTTCAAAAGGCCTTACTAACCTCATCCATCACCCGAAGACGAGGTTGCCCAGTGTTTTCATGACTAAAGGCAAGGTAGAACATGCCATCATTTACACATTCTTTGGCTGAGTGAGATTCATAATACAGAGATATTATCAGCAAAGACCTCCGTGGATGCTTGTGTTTTCTTTTACTTTCTTTCTTTTTTTATTTAAGCTCGATTGCTATGAAAGGAACATGATGAAGAGATACAACAGAGAGAAATAATGAGTAAAACAAAGCGAGGGGATGACAGAAGGGCTCACTTATTTAATTGCCTCAGCCTGAATGCAAATTCTATCTTTATGCAAACAATATGATGAAGCCTTTATTAAGACAAAGCCGTCTCAGTTATTTATGACCCTGGTACAAGGCTTTTTTTCCTCAGGGGTAGTTAGTTTGATCAGTTAATTACATACATTTCATAATACATATAGATAATTGCCTTTTTTTATTTTTATTCTCATAATTGGTATATCACCAATGGTACAGTGTCCTGTAATGGAGGCACAAACAGAAGCAAGTACAGGTATGGCAGTTTAAATAAAACAAGTCCAAAGGATCAGGCAGAAATCAATAAACATAGACAGGCATAGCTCAGGATATGAGGCAAACAATCCAAACTAGCCAAGGCAAAGAGAAAAAGTCATAAACGTGAACAAAGCCAAAACCAGAATAAACAAACATTTTAGCAAGGCTTGGTAACAACTGAGACAAAAGGCAACTGAGCGTATACGTCACAAAGCAACTGTGTGTGAACAGTCTCTATAAAAGAGTGATGTGAATGGAAGTGTAATTGGCAGCAGGTGTCTCTAATTAGAAGTCAGGTGACAGTGAATGTGGCTGCGTGTGTGTTTGGGAGCTGTAGTCATCTTTGGCCATGTTTGTAGTTCATGGTGCATTCTGGGAAATGGAGTCATTTGTTTGCTGTGACATGACAGCCAGTAGAAATTCAGCTCCATTTTGTTTAAATGGATCAGCTTTTATTTCCTGGTATTTACATCTAGATGTGCTAAACAAACAGACCCCCAAAAAACAGAACCTTTTGTGTCAGAGCACCCAATTATTCGGTGAGCAAAAGTATAGGAACAGATAAGTCTTGAAGTAAATTAAAGTATATTGCACTTAATATTTGTTTGTATATCCCTTCTTTGCAATAACTACACTAGCCTGGTCAATTGGGTTAAGATCTGGTGATTGACTTGGCCAGTCTAAAACCTTCCACTAGTTCCCCCGGATAAAGTCCTTTGTTGAGTTGGCAGTATGTTTTAGATCATTGTCTTGCTGCATGATAAAGTTCCTGATTAATTTAGTTGCATTGCTCTGTAAATTGGCAGACAAAATGTTCTAGTAAACATGTGAATTAATCTGGTGCTACCATCAAAAGTTGAATTATCAGTAAATATTAGTGAGGCTGTTCCAGAAGCAGCCACGCAAGCCCAAGCCATGACACTACAGTACCTCCACCATGTTTCACCAGTACCATGTTTCACTGCTTCACATTTGGAATTTTTTGGTTTTGATTCAGCTTGTTTTCTTTTCATTTATTAGTCTGCACTTAAAGTTAAATCCTGTTGGGTTCTGCATCTATAAAAACGTTTGGAATTGGATTATATGCCTCTCTTTCTGCTCGCCAGAGAAAAACAGCATGTACCTGCAGTTGGAGGCTGGATAGTTCACACTCCATTTCACGGGTATGCCAGGGGCCCTCTCTTGGTCTGTCATTCACCTCTCTCAACATGGGTATTGAGTCTCCACTCTCTTTATCACCTGCGTGTTGACAGGTCTTTGACCGGTTGGGTATACTTCCTCTCGGTCAATTCTTAGGTGTAGACTACGCAAGGTTCCGGCTAACATGATATAATTGATTGTGGCTGCTGTAGCTGGCATCCCATGACTGTTTTTGTTCTATATCTTGAATATGAGCATGTCTTGGATTTCATCTGTTAAAGCACCTTTTTTTTTTATCTTTCTCGCTTTCGTCCTTGGCATTCATGCCATGGAAATCCAACGACTGACATCACGACTTCTTAAACTGCCATCCACGTTTATATATATGAACTCTGTCGTGAACTCTGAATCCTCCGGTGGCCGCGGTATATCCTTAGCTCACCACGGAATCTCCAGTCTGTCTATTGCTCGTCTCCCTCAGCAATTCCATCTATCTGGACAAAAAGACAGTGCTGTAAAACTGATGTTGCAAGATGCTCATTTTCACTGAGGCATTTAACTAAAGATGATCACTACTCCACATCAAAACACTTTGGATTTGTTTGTCAGGATTTGGCATTATTGACCTGTAGCTCTCTAACGGACAAAACGTCAATTCTGAATGAACTCATCACTGATAAAAAGCTCGACATGCTACCGCTAACTGAATCTTGTCAAACACCTTATGTCTTTTTAAAACTAAATTTGCTTACTCCACATGGATACTAATATTTGTCTAAACCCCAACTGCATGGAAAAGGGAGCAGACTAACTGTTGTTTGTTGAGATGGCATGAGAATGGTTTTGACTGAATTTCATAATGTCATGTCTTTTGAATATCTGGCTCTCAAAATTGCTTGTGAAACTCCTCTCATTGTGTTACTGATTTACCGACCTCGAAGTACCAGCCTCATTTTTTCTCTGAACTTAGTGAAATACTCACTCTTGCCTGTGCAATGTCTCCCCATGTTATACTGCTTGGTGATTTCAATATCCATGTTGATACTGACTGGTCAAATAAAACTGAACTCATGAATGTTCTTGAATGCTTCAGTTTAACAAAGCATGTGAATTGTCCACCCATTCCCATGGAAATATACTCGACTAGGTTTGTACATGAGGTCTTAATAATGTTTCTCCACTTCTGTCTGTGCACCCTTACTTTCTGACTCTTTCTGAAACTGTCCTGTACTTCAAACATCCTCTCAAATTATAATTCAGATATCTCAGCTGCTCTTAAGGAGCACTCCCCCATCAAGAAAAAGGTGGTGCCCTCTTCTCACTCATCGCCTTGGTTTACTCCTGAACTGCGGGAAATGAAAGGAGTAGGTCATCGTTTTTGAACGACTCTGAAGAAAAACAGGCCTCACTGTTCATTCATTATCTCTTCATCATCAGCTGAAGTACAGAGCAGCACTGACCACTGCACGTTCAATGTACTTTTCCTCTGTTATCCAACAAGCAAGTCGTAGACCTAGAGCCCTCTTTGCTATGGTGTACAAGCTAATTCACCTGCCCGCTGAGGACTCACACAGCTCTGATGAACTTTGTGACTCATTTCTGCACTTCTTTCAAGATAAAATTGTTTCCATTTACCAAACATTCAGGTAAACCATTTCTAAAGAACCTTTGCATGAATGTCTGTCTGAACACTCTATCCACCCTTTCGCCACCTTCACTCCCACTTGCCCATCATCAGTCAGTAATTTAATTTTATGTTCTAACTCATCATCCTGTCGGTTGTACCCTGCCACAACCTCCCTTCTTAAACACTGTGAGTCAGTCATTTCAGGACCTATTTCACATATGATAAACACAGCTCTTGCATCCGTCATAGTTCCAACTGATCTTAAAATTGCTGCTGTTAGACTAGTCCTGAAACGTCCCAACTTAGATCCATCTTCCCTCTGCAACTATCGTCCAATATCTAACTTGCCTTTTATATCTAAACTTCTGAAAATGTTGTAACCTCCCAGTTACAATCACATCTTGCAGCTAATAATCTCTATAACCCTTTCCAATCTGGTTTTTGCCAATTCCACAGCTGAAACTGCTCTTTTGAAGGTTATTAATGATCTCCTCCTCTCAGCTGACTGATTTCTCAGTATTCTGATCTTGCTTGACCTGAGCTCTGCTTTTGACACTGTATGCCACAAAACACTCCTTTCCTGACTTTCAGATATTGGTATAACTGGCACTGTTCTATCCTACTTTTCTTCCTACCTCACTAACAAACAATATTTCATCTCTATGTAGAAAAACAAATCCCCTACTGCTCCTCTCACTCAGGGTATCCCCCAAGGTTCTCCACTAGGTCCACTACTGTTGATAATTTACATTCTCCCACTAGGTCAGATTATCTGTTGTCATGGTCTTAGTTATCACTGCTATGCTGATGACACCCAGATTTATACATTCACAAGTTTTGATGAAACACATGACATCCGCTCATTAACTGCCTGTATCAATAATGTATAAATTTGGTTAAACAGTAATTTCCTCAACTTCAATGATGACAAAACTGAGAACATGCTTTTTGTGCCACAAACACTTATAAGAAATACTGACATTTGTGTCAATATTGATGGAAATCTGACAAAACCCTCTAAAATCATTAAGAATCTGGGAATCATTTTCGATCCAGCTCTTACTTTTGAAGCCCATATAAGAATCATCACTAAAACTGCTTTCTTCTATTGCATGACTTTGCTCCATTCTCAATTTCAAGGATGCAGAATCACTAGTTCATGCTTTCATATCACCACATCTCAACTACTGTAACTCAGTCTTTGCTGGCCTACCAGCTAAAACTCTTGCCCAATTAAAATACATCCAAAACTCTGCAGCTAGAGTTCTCACTAAAAACAAGCATTCTGCACACATTACTCCCATCTTGTTTAGTCTTCCCTGGCTGCCTGTCTCATGCCGTATTAAGTTTAAAATGATTCTCCTGATATACAAAGGTCTCAGTGATCTGGCACCTTGTTATATATGTGATATGCTGCATCCATACACACCAGCACACACTCTTTGTTCTTCTGATTCCAAATTGTTGTCTGTACCTAGATTTCATCTATCCACTTTTGGTGGGAGATCATTCAGTGTATATACACCTAAACTGGGGAACTCGCTACCTCAGAGCCTCTCTGACATCTCCTCTATTTCTTTCTTTAAATCTCAGCTTAAAACACATCTTTTCTCAGCACGTTATCTGTCTATTACTGATTGATGTTTTATTTCCATTTTTTGTAATTGAGATTGTAAATTCTGTTGACATGTATATTAATATACTTTGTCCTGTTAAATGTATATGGAGTGTAATGTGTCCTTGAGCTTATGGAAAGGTGCTATATAAATAAAACTTATTATTATTATTATTATTATTATTATTATTATTATTATTATTATTATGTTTTACAGATGATCAGATTCTATCTTTTCCCACACTTTGGTAGAGGTATGTTATGATATGGCCACATCTTGTGGTATGGCCTCTATATTTCTTTGAATAATGGGTTGTGATACCTTCACCTCTGTCTTGTGGAGGTTGTCTGTTGCTCAGTACACCAATGGTTTCTTTTTTGTTTTTTTTGTTTTTTTAGAACATTTCGAATTGCTGTATTGGCCATGCCCAATGTTTGTACAATTGATTTCCCCTCTTTTCTCAGCTTCAAAATGGCTTCCCAAATGCCTTCAGTCAACAGCAAAAACAAAAAATGAATTGCATTTGCAGTCCAAATAGTTTAGGAAGAGACTGTATATGTACAGCCAGGTTTTCTTGGTATTGATGATATAATGCATTATGAACATTACTATCATACACCAAAACTCTTAATCTCAGGGTCATCGGATCATGGGCTTAATCCCCACATTTAACAAGACTGTTTTTGCTTGTATTTCCTCATTTGTAAGTCACTTTGTATAAAAGCGTCTGCTAAATGAATAAATGTAAACGTCAATGTTAACACAAGGCATATTAAAGATAGCTATAAAGAGTAATGCATTTATAAAGAGCAAAACAATTATTATAACGTATATACTGCCTTATGAATGCATTTTAACATGATATCAACGTGTGCATAGTTCATTAGAAGCTTGACCTTCGTAGAAAGTGTTACCAACATTCTCTTTGTAGATGGAAAATATAAGATGAGCCATTGCTGCATGAATGCCATTTTATTTCCCAAACCCTTTCAAAGATTTTCTAACATTTTGTTCTCATTGTTAAGCTTATAAGAGCAGGTGATGTCAGAACAGGTTTCTGTGGAGCTTCCTGTCAGGGCTGATTTCTGTTCTGTTGTGTTTATTACAAGTAGCACATGTCAGCTGAAGCTTCTGAGTTGACTCCCTCTCCAAGTAAAAGCTTTCAGGTTTAATTCTCCAAATCAACATTTTTAAAATTGATTTCATTTTTTGATTGATTTCATTATTTCATTTTCCTTCTCCTCTGGAGGAGTAAATATGTGTTAATTAAAACCAATTATTCTGGATTAGCTTGTTTAATATGTCACTGATTATCTTGCAGGGAATTTGGACGCTGGAAGGTGAATAACCTGGCTGTTGAGCGGAGAGATTTCTTGGACTCCCCCTTACCCCTGACGTCTGAGTTCGTCCGCAACATCCGACTCCTCGGACGCAGACCCTCCGCAAAGCTAATTACCGACAACCTTATTAAAAAATATGGGACACATTTCCTCCTGTCAGCCACGCTAGGAGGTAGAGATATCTCACATCCTGCTGCATGTCAGAAGATGCACACAAGTATAAACAAGGAGTAAAAATTATGTCATGCAAAAAGACATGAGCACTGCCTGCTTGATATGGGAGTTACTGTTATAAGATAAGAAAAGCTGGCTTGTAACAGACAGTCCTAAATCAAGCAGACAAAGCTCAAGCATATTGTTGCTAGTGTTTGTACTATTTCAAAAGCAAGGAAAGTGACTTTTGACAAGCGCTGATTCCTTGTGCCCTATATTTACTCTGGTATAGAGTGTGCTGTGGAAGCAGGTGCAGCTAGATAGCTTAAATGTAACATTGACATGATTACTTTGGTAACAAAGCCTGGGATCATGTCTAAAATTGGATTCCTCTGTGATTGTTGATTACTCCCCTGGCACTCAAACTACCAAAGGTTGCACTTACAAGTAGCTCCATATAATGCAAATCTCTTGAAGGCATGTGAACTCCATTGCTCTGGTTAAAAAAGCAATATTGTGTACTGTGAGAAAGTGGAAATAGAGTGTCAGGCCTCTGACTTATGCTACAAATGTTTCTTAAATTCAAACTGAAGACTAGACCAGAGCTTATGGCCTTCGTGAGGTAAAAGCTATAGTGACTGATGAGAGAAATAGCGTCAGCATGAGCTACTGTTATTAAATTGAATAAGTCAGAAGTTATAATAGGAACATTCTGTGTGCACTGTAAAATAAATTTTTACATATTTAACATAACTGTCAATTTATTCTGATCAAGTGCAAATATGTGTGTGCATATGTAACCGGTCAGTTACACATACAGCATTTGAGTGTAACTCAGTGCACCCCTTATGCTGCAAAGGGGTGAGTAATATTACATAAATAAAATAAACAATATCTTGTTCTATATAAGGTCCATGACCACAAAGGGGGTGGGGGGTGGGGGGGTGGGTACTCTCTGTCCCCTGGTGACACTCTCGCCAACCATGGGCATCTGTGAGCTGTTGCAAGTGGAAGGGGGTGGATAGTGACATATTCTGTGACACAGGATAAGCAGCAATTCAAAAAGATGCACTTGGCTGGCTTCACACATCTCAGAGGGAGCACGTTTGCCTTCACCCTCCCAGTTAGATAGCTGTCGTATGATAGGGGAGGCCTAACTGGTAGGTAGGAATTGGCTAAGACTAAATTAAGGAGTAAATCATGGGAAAAATAAAAATAAACAAATAAAATAAAAGGTGTTGATTAATTTTCTGTATCAGTAGCCCTGACAATCGTGCAGCTGTGAATCACAGGTTTATATTAAATCACTCATTCTAATACGTTATTTTTTGTATAGTAACAACTAGAGATGCACCGATGTATGGCCCATAGCATGAAAAATAGCCTTTCTGCACTGATTCAGTCAAATGCTGCAAAATTGACCCAAAACATACCATGAAAGCAACTCAAGAGCCTCTTAAGGCAAATGAACTAAATGTTCTTAAATGTTAGATGACCTCAACCCAATTGAGCATGATTTTCACTTACTGATGACAAAACTGAAGGCAGAAAGACCCAAAAACAATTAACAACTGAGGGTAGCTTCAGTAAAGGCCTGGCAAAGCACCTCAATGGAGGAAAGTCAGCATTTGGTGATGTCCATAGGTTCCAGACTTCAGGAGGTCATTGACTGCAAAATATTTGCATCCAGGTATTAAAAATAATCAGAATATTTGTGATTATAAATTTGTCCAATTATTTTGAGCCTGTGTGAAATATCTACCTATGTCAAAAAAAAAAAAAAATTAAAAAGGCTGTTATTTCAGAACTGCAGTATTTTTTTTGTTAAACCCCTTGAATTAAAGCAGAAAGTCTACACTACAATCACATGATTGCTTCATTTCAAATCCATTGTGATAGTGTACAGAGGCAAAATAACAAAAAAAAAAGTGTCACTGTCCAAATACAGTGACCTCCACAAATATTGGAACCCTTGGTGACTATGAGCAAAGACGGCTGTGAAAAATTGTCTTTATTTTTTAACCTGTGGATCTTTTGTTAAAAAAATACTCTCATGATATCAAAAATTGCAAACAACAACATAGGTTTATCCAAAAAAAGTCTTTGTTAAATACAGGTGTGCAACAATTATTGGCACTCCTATGAATTCATATGAGAAAAAATATATTTGAAGTATATTACCACTGAGATATATATATATATATATTTTTGTACACCTGGGTGACTAGGAACCGGAAATTGTTTAACCATGACTTCCTGTTTCACAGGGGTATAAATGTGAGCTAACTCAAAGGTCAATCCATTAGTCATACATAACAATGGGTAAGACCAAGGAATGTAGCTGTGATGTGTGGCAAAAAGGTTGTTGAGCTTCACAAAATGAGAAGTTACTATAAGAAAATAGCTCAAGCATTGAAAATACCCATTTCCACCATCAGGGCAATAATTAAGAAGTTCCAGTCAACTGTAAATTACATTAATCAACTTGGAATTGGATGCGTGTCTATATTGTCTCAATGCATTGTGAAGAGGATGGTTCGAGTGGCCAAAAAATCTCCAAGGATCACAGCTGGAAAACAGCATAAATTGGTTGCATCTTTGGGTCAAAAAGTCTCCAAAACTACAATCCAAAGTCACCTACATCACCACAAGTTGCTTCAAGAAAAAAAAAAAGCCTCTACTCTCAGCCAAAAACAAACTGAAGCATCTTCAGTTTGCCGGACACTACTGGAACTTCAAATGGGATCAGGTTATATGGTCAGATAATAGAGGTTTTTAGCAATAAACACCAGAGGTGATTTTGGTGCACACAGAAAGGTAGAGACATGGAAAAGTACCTCATGCCCTCGGTTAAATATGGTGATGGCTCTTTAATGTTTTGGAGTTGTTTTTCTGCTAGAGGACCTGGACATTTTGTTAGGATACAAGGCATCATGGACTCTATCAAATATCAACAGATATTAAATGAAAACCTGACTGCCTCTATCAGAATGCTTCAAATGGGCCGTAGTTGGATCTTCCAGCAGGACAATGATCCAAAACATACATCAAAATTAACACACAAATGGTTTACTGACATCAAAATCAAGGTCCTGCCATGGCCATCCCAGTCCCCTGACCTGAACCCCATAGAAAACCTGTGGGGTGAACTGAAGAGGAGAGTCCACCAGCGTGGACCTCTAAATTTGAAGGATCTGGAGAGATTCTGTGAGGAGGAATGGTCTCAGATCCCTTGCCATGTATTTTCCAACCTTATCAAGCATTATAGGAGAAGACTCAGAGCTGTTATCTTGACAAAGGGAGGTAGTCCAAAGTATTGACTAAAAGGGTGCCAATAATTGTTGCACACCTGCATTTAACAAAGATATCTTTTTTGATAAACCTGTGTTTTGTTTGCAATTCTTTGACATCCATGAGAGCAGATTATTTTTGTGTTTTTTTTTTTTGTTTTTTTTTTAACAAAAGATCAAAAGGTTAAACAATAAAGACAATTTTTTTCACAGCCTTCTCTGCCCATATTTACCAAGGGTGCCAATATTAGTGGAGGGCACTGTACGTATGGATCTGACTGTATATTCTTTAATTATATGCACTGTAAAATAACTCTAAAATGAACTCAAATTCAAAGTGATTGAGGTCATGTTGGCCTTGTACCATTGGCTGGAACTTTCTACATAAACCACTATGTACAGCAAATCAACCGTTTTTTTTTTTTTTTTTTTTTTTTTTTTTTACACACTGCCTATAAACTTGCCAGCCATAGTTCTTTGGTCTTGACATTTATCTTCATCAAGATTAATGTAAATATCTTGACTCACACCAAAGCCTTTAAGCTTTCTAATTAAAAACACCCTCTAGCTGGCCCTCTTACAAATGATCACTAAATGGTAGGTTTGCAATTAAAATGCTGCTAGGTACTGTACTTCTAATAATTTCTAATAGATGATCACTGAGAGAGAGGAAGTGTTATACGCTGATCTTTAATGTACATTGGTGAAAAGAAAACTGCATCACATCTGAAGAATGGAAATCTAATCAAAGCCTAACCAAAGCCCATCACCTTGTTATTAGAGCAAGGGCCAACTAGAGTCATGTCATTAACATACCAGAGTGTATATTAATTTCATTTGTACATATGAAAGATGTATAGGCCCCTCTGAAACTACTGCAACTGCAAAGCTAATTATTTTTCTTTTTCCTTTAGATCAAAAATAAATATGAGACAATTGATCAGAATCTTAGCTTTAATTTCCTTATATATACTAGATGTGTTAAACAACTTAAAACATGGCAACTTTGGTGGAAGTCCACCCAATTAGCATGTGAGCAGAAGTATTGGAACTGGTCTTGAAATCGTAGTCTTCAAGTAGGAAATTAATTTAAATAACAGTTACTATTTGGTTGTATATCCCATGATCACAATAACTGCATCAATATTGTTACCTTCTTTTTTGTGATGCTTTTCCCGGCTTGTACCGCAGCTTATTTCAGTTGTTGTTTGTTTTGGGTTATTTCTCCCTTCAGTATCCTTTTCAGGAGGAGAAATGCATGCTCAACTGGATTAAAGTCTAGTGATTGAATTGGCCTGTCTAAAACCTTCCACATTTCCCCCCTGACGAAGTCCTTTGCTGAGTTGGCAGTGTGTTTTGGGTCATTGTCTTGCTGCATGATGAAGTTCCTCCACCATGCTTGACCGATGAGATCTTAACAGGTGTAAACCAAGGCTCAAACCAAGAGTAGACATGTTCCAATGTTTTTGATCACTTGAAAAATCGGTGGGTTCAAACAAAAGGTGCCACGTTGATGTAAATACCAGATGTAAATATCAGGAAATGGAAGCTGAACGTCTGATCTATAGTCTCATATTCATCTTTTGATCTCAGACCAAAATGTCTTCAGTGTTTAGCAAAAACTAAAGAATCATGTGTAGTGTATATTTGTAGGGTTGATAGGTTTTGAAAGTAATTAGTAATCTGATTGTTTTTACATGCAGTAATCAGTAATGTAATCAGATTACAATTTAGTAGTAATTAGTAATCTGTAGTGGATTCATTTTTTTGAGTAATTTAACCAACACTGGTAGCTTATAAGATCATCTTACTTAGAACAATTTGATTCATAGCTTCAGTAAAAAGCTTGGCCCAATGACCTGCAGTTACTTATTTTCCAATAACAGCATGTCCAGGAGTGTTGTATTATTTTATTTTTAAGTTACAGCTTCACCTTTGACATTAGCTGATACTTTTTTCCTTCCAAATGCTATATAAACAAATAATTACAGACATCACTATATCAATGATTACACACATTTTTATAAGGTCATTTGGAGTGTCAGCCATACAAATCGCTGTATAAGTTGTTACTATAGAAATGCTCATGTATTGGAATGAGCACATTGATATGAACCTTGCAGCCAGACTTATTGTCAGAGCTGCTGTTATAGAAAATTAATCAACAGTCAGAAGATAGTATTCAACAGCACTGTGGTGTAATATCATTTAATTTCCAGTGTTATAGACTGATTTGTTAAGTCTAATAGAAACAATCTATGTTTGCTAGAAGTTGCCTTAAACTACTTTAGCCAGTTTAGTTTTGAGTGATCTAACACTAGACATTTCACTGATGCAAACACATTTAGTCCCACAAGATCTCCTATTTCCCCCAATTATCTCTCAGTTTATGTCTCAGTAAGGTAAAATATGCTTTCAATGTGCATAAACAATGGGTGGAAACAATGAGCTCGAACATATGATGAAGGTATTTTTTTCAATCTTTGATGATTAAGTGCACAAATAAAAATGCTTCACCCAAAGACTATTCTCAATCGTATGATATTCAGTGATAATCATACATTTCAATTTTTTTTTTCTTTCAGGTGAAGAGGCTCTAACCATATTTGTAGACAAGAGGAAGCTTAGCAAGAAAGCAGAAGTGAGTGACTACACGAGCAACAGCACAGCTGTGACTCTGGAGGCACTCCACCAGCTGGCTGCCTCCTACTTCATAGACAGAGAGAGCACACTGCGCAAACTACACCACCTCCAGATCGCCTCCACTGCCATCAAGGTGGGTCATTAGTCATGTCTCAGGGTGAGATAATATTATATATCACAGCATGATCTGTATGCTGTGTTTATATGTTTCTGTAAAGCTGCTTTGAGACAATGTCCATTGTTAAAAGCGCTATACAAATAAAATTTAATTGAATTTAATTATGTTTTTTTTTTTTTTTGTGGTGGTGTTTCTGGGGTCTTGTGATATGATACTTATATTATCTTATGTGAGGTTTAGCTTTTCACACATTATGTGCATAGTACCTTATCAAATAAATACAACATACTCTCGTTCCAAAGGTTTTACTTTCCAGCTAATCTTAGAAGTCCTTACATACTTACTCTGTAATGGTGTATTAGTTTACCTTTCTTCTTCTCAGCCTTAACATGATGCATGGCAGCTAGAACCAAGGTTACTTTGCTTGGACGTATAACTTGAAGTTAGCGGGATATTTGAAGTGATTTGTATCTCCAGCCAAACACTCAACATCTCTGGTTGGTCATCATTTGATGCATTTTCTTTACAAAATCTGGATTCCTATAAAGATTACTTCTATCCTATCCAAAAGGCAGGATTTCTTGATCTAAACTGACACCCTACCCGCCTATTCTTCATAAGACCATAAGAAATGCTATAATGGAAATTTCATATCAGAGCACAGACCAGAAATAATGGCATGGGTTAACTGAGGGCAATGATTTTGATGTCACATTAAATTCATTACTTCATTGCACATTAATATGTGTTGTGGCCTGGGAAACCCCTTCACATTGTGAAATGTTGACCAACTATATGCAGTTCTGAAGCCATTGCTGCATTTTAAATTAAATTACTCTGTATACAAATTACAGAATATACTGAGTCTATTTACCACAAAAAAAGTGAAAAAGGAGAAAACTGCATTGAAAAATTCCATTAAATGTTCCATCACAGTGTTTTGACAGCTGGTATCTGATTACAAATTGAAATGATTAGGCCTATATCGTATTCACTGTGGCACACATCACTATCCAACAGCTTGATCTAAGCATTTATCAAGCTGGATACAAAGAAATTTAATCATAAATCATTTAAGAGTGCATTTACACAAGCAATGTGACAATGATGGTCCTGTTAGTTTAGAAAATTGTTCAAATTCCACAAGAGTGCCTAAGTTTGTGTAAATTTACATATAAGGAGCCTCACTAATGTGAACATGGACTGATCTGCTTCAAATCATATACAAGCCCAATTTTAAAAAAGTTGGAAATTGTTACTTCTTTGTAACACTTACTTTTCCAGTCTTTTGTTGCCCCATCCCAACTTTTTTGAAACATGTTGTGGCCATCAAATTCAAAATCACCTTATTTTTTCCTTGAAATGGTACATTTTCTCATTTTAAACATTTTATTATGTTATCTATGCTCTATTGTGAATAACATATGGGCTTATGAGATTTGCAAATCATTGCATTGTTTTTATTTACATTTTACACAGCGTCCCAACTTTTTTTGCAATTGGGGTTGTAATTGGTGATGAATTCCATCAAATCTAGAAATGGATTATGCTGTCTAGTTTAAAATGCCTAATTATTTCAAATTGTACACACAAACTTAATGAATATTTTGAGTAACTCACACAAATGAAGGCAAATTAAGACAAGTAAGACTAACCATTCAATTGGGACAAAAAGACATATAAAAGGAACCCTATGAAAGGATGATAAAATTATTCAGTGTCTATGGTAACCAATATCCTGTAATTGCTGGTGTATTTAGCACACTTTCACAGTCAATCTCTGTGAGGTTTGGCTTTAATGGTGTTTAACTGCAAATCATCTGTGCTGTGACTGTGCTTGGTCATTTCTGGACGATTGGCTTTTATCAACATATGCACGTCAGTCACACAAAACATTTACTAAACAGGTGTTTTATTAAAAGATTGATAAATGAGACTCAATATCTACATTTCCCTCTGATAATTCATTCCTTCTCTGATAATATTTAATAAACTACAGCTTGGGAAATTGGCCAAGCAAGCACAACCAAACCTCCAAAGAACTACATTTACTTTTTTTTTCCTGAGCAGTGGGCTGATGCTCCTATTCTGGGCCACCCCTTCATTATGCCTCCTCATTTCATTACACGAAGACGCGCCTTGTCTTGACAACCCACAATTGTTGCACTTAGACATTTTCATTGCAGTTGGGAAAGTGGATCTCACTGGGTGGAGGTTTAAATTGTATGCCTGTTGCTTACTTATAGTTGCTTTTGCTCTTATTAGGGCATTCATTTGTGCATGAAAAGCTGAGATGTTCCTTGAGTGATGGGGGCAGTGAATGTGACAGTCTAGTGCAACTCCATCAGTCGAGGAGAATGAATCAGGGGCCTTTGACACATGCATCATTTCTACTGAGCTTTGACCCATGCCTGAATTTTACAGGACAGACAGAAGCAAATGTTCTGCTGTCTGAATTCCAAATTAAATGGGACTCGAGTGAGTAATATGGCTCCTAGCTCTCCCCCATTGGGTTATGTGAAAGAGAAATTTAGCAACTCATTTTGCAGCAAATCCTTTTAGTGCACTGGTGGGTGTAAAAGAGCCTTTACAAAGTTATGATGCATCACTCCAGTATGGTTCTGCACAGCTTGTTTCCTAATGTGGAACGATTCAAGCTGCTTTGTGACTGGCTGGCACCATTTTGTTCATAAGTTGATTTCCCAAATCTTGCATGACACTCTGCAAATCTGCCCATGAAAGCGTAACCTCGGTGTCTATTAGAATATGTTCTTTGAAAAATATCAATTTACCTGTTCACTCACATGGAATCACAATGGGCTATAGACAGGTTTTCTGTGAATGGCATGTTGATGTTTCTTATTATCTTTATACTGAGCTTTGAAAACTATTTATCAGCACTTCCACCTTCTAGAGCAGATGTCTTCCACCTTCTAGAACAGATGTCTTCAACTAAAATGTGTGATGGTCCAACTACATAAGATTCCTTGCTTACAAAGATACAGATAGCCAACTAACATGACTGAGTGGTGAGAACAGATACTGTTTATAACCCATTGTTGATTACCTCATGGCTATAAATAAGACACATCAATGTATGAGATTGGCTGCAACAGGCAATCTTTTTCTTCTTCTTCTTTCTTAAGATGTCAGTTGGCTCTGCTAATTTTATTTATTTATTTCTTCCCCTGAATCCTCAGTTTGATCCACTGAAATACTGGATTCTGGTTCTGCATCCAGGCCACAGGCCACTGGTTGACCACCATTCTCTTCTTTACTGACATCACTAATCTCTCTAATCCTATTATTATACTCTCTCCTGTCTTTTATTATAGTCTTATAATTTCTGTATTGCATTTATTTCTTGTAATTCAATGACACTCTATTTTTCCCCATTCCTTCACACATTTCCTTGTTTTAGCATAACATTGTGATATGAAATTTACTACTACCGTGGAAACTGGTGCCCGACCCTGAGAAGCCAGAGAAAAGATTTGGTTGAATAAGTGGTGCTGAAGTAGTTGCTCAGCACAGTGTAGTAGGTACAGTGACACCAGCCTGACTCTCTGGTGGATGCAATCCAGCTGGCAGAGGCCACATGTTCGCAAAGCCAGGGAATAAAAGCCCTATCATCTTCACTTCCGGGTCCTCACCCACACTGGCACCATAAAAAGAGAAGCCTTTGAAGACAGTGGACGGGGTGGTGGTAGTGGTGATGGGGGCTTTGGGTTATTCAGCGAGCACCAGCTGGCAAGACTCCTGAGGGGATAAGGATCACAAAGCCAAAACTTTCCATCACCTTTTCTTTCTCTTTTCACCTTCTTTTTGTGTGCCATCACATTACAGCATTCCTTAACTTTTTATGTAACAGCCCAAAATCAAAAAGCCTTCACCACCTAGTGGCAGAATCATTCTGTTTTTGAGATGACTATGTGTCTGTTCATCCCTCTGTGCTTCCATTCATGATTCTCCTTTTCATGATATCTCGAGAACAAGTGGTTGAATGTTTGCAGGATTTATATGGAATTATTATTGTGGCCAGCAGATGAATTGATTTGATTTTGGAATTGGTCAAGGTCACATCAAGGACGCCTCTACTAGTTTTTCTTCAATAACTTCCTTACTGTTTTACATAGGCTTTAAGAATATGTCAGGCATACAAATTAATTACAAGAAGAACTAGACTTGGCTGCAGAAGCATCTCTGGATATCACTGCTATGTGCAATCATTCATTCACTTCACATTCACTAATTGAGACTTTGTCTTTATACTATTTATAATCTATTCATTTCATCTGCCATCTTAAATTGGCCCAACTGCCCTGTTTAAGTCTTGTTAATCTATTATCTCATGACCAATCTCAGCATAGCAATGAGTGCACTCTTGTTAGATCCACTAATGGTATCCCACTCTCTTATGATTCCACAGCCTTTAATATGGCAAACTGTAATGCAGCCTTTGAAACAGTGTCTTTCTTCTCTCCTGCCTCTCTTTAACTGGAATTTCTGATTCTGCATTTTAAAGATGTATTAATGAGCAAGTTCTTGGTTCCTAATGGCACTGCAGATGAATGCAATATTAAAGGCAGGTTCACATGGAGGGTAAACCAGTTATATCTAAGTGGAAAGTCCAATTTTTCAACAGTCTAGATTGGGTGAACCTGTACTCACTGTAGCCTTACAGTAGGTTTCTGTTCTTGGCTGAACGGAGTTGAACCTGATGTAGACTGCTGCTGTTGTAGCCCATTTCACTCAAAGTTTGGTGTATTATGAATTTTGGTATTCTTTTCTGCTCACCATGGTTGTAAAGAGTGGTTATTTTAGTCATAGACTTCCTGCCATCTTGAATGAGTCGGAGTCTGAATCTGCACCTCCTCTGAATTTTTGCACCAACAGGGCATTTCCACCAGCAATGTTGCTCATTGGATATATATATTTTTTTCTTTTGCAATATTCCAGGAGATCAGCAGTTTCGAAAATGCTCAAACCAGCCTATTTGGTATCACCAACCATATCAGGGTCATATCCATTCTGATGTTTGATGTAACCATTAACTGTTTAACTAAGTTCTGGACACCTGTATCTGCATGGTTTTATGCATTGCACTGATGCTGCATGATGTGGTTCACTGGATAACTGCATGAATGAATAGGTGTGCAGGTGTTCCTATTGAAGTGATACTTACTGTATATAACACATATAAACATATGCTACTTTTCAGTCTCCATAACAAATTGCATTTGTGCCTAGAAATTGACCAGTAACACTTTCTATGACGCCCATATACATAAATCATTATTACTGTGCTTATAATACCTTGCAAGTTGGAAAACTAAAACTTGTTAGTAATAAAATTGCAATTATTAATTATAAATGTAACTATAAATGTTACAGTACACCACATGGCATTGTCATATCTAATCCGGAACCGGCAAGGAACTCCAACTCCCAGATTGCTCCTCAAACTACAAACATGGCCACCTCAAACTCCAGTTCCCAACCCACATTGCAGCCTACAAACATGGCTGCTTTGAACTCCATTTCCCAGCTGGTCGGCCATTGATACAGTATATACTGATCAGTATAAGTGTACAGCATGAATACAATCCAGACATACAACATCTGCCATATTTGCATTATCATATGACCTACAATTTAAAATGAGCTGACTCGTTGCCTTCTGCCATTTTTTATTCTGACTGCTCTTCCATGCCAGTACCGTTGCATTATGTGACAGCTCAGTGTCAACTGGTTCCATAATGCAGCTTCTCTGTGGAAGCAGTAGGTCATCCGGGTATTTTTTGCCTACTGTTTTATGAATAGTGAGAATTAGGACACTCTACTCTACTCTTTTGGCGCAAAGCATTTCCGCCTACTGTATAGTATGGTAGTAGGGATATATTCGGATGCAGCCATTGCTACATTCACAGTCATACGAGTACTGATTACACATACCTGGACTCAATCACTATTTACCACTTACCTACATATACACACTCACAAAACATTCAGTGTGAAGTATTACTCAGTGTCTTCATTCTTGAAGTGCCCATACTTGGTCACAGTGTTTGATATCCTGGTTATTCTGACTTTCCTATTGTCCTTCAGTTCTGAGATTCTGATTTTCTTAGTGTATTCTGTTTGCTGATCGCCTGATCTTGCAACCTGCCTATAATAAATACTGACTTTTACATTACAAAATGTTTATAAATTACCAAGCAATTATTTATTTATTTATTTATTTATTTATTTATTTATTTATTTATTTATTATTACAAGACAGAAAAGTGTCATCTCCTAACAGAACACTAGTGTTCATACTCCATAAGGGTGTGCATGGAAGTGAGTCTGTGTGACTACAACTGCATTTCTCTGTGAGAGTATGATTGAGTGGCAGCAGCAAGACTTACCTTGTCTTCCTGTCAGCCTGGAAATGTCATGATCTGACAGGCTAAATAAAAAAGAAATCACCAAACTGATACTACACTGACTGAAATGAAAATCAGTTACATGTATTTCTGCTTACTTAAAATGCCACCAAGCCATCTTCTTTCTTTAAGCACCAAAACCTTTTAGGAGAAAGTCCACCCTGAAGGTCAACCATTTACTAGCGATTTTCACTGTCATATTAATGAGAAATAGGACTGTATCAAGACTGCAATTGACCAGTCCAAGACAAATCTAAGACCAGGAATATCTGAGAGTGAGTCAAGTCCAAGTCTTGGAGGGTAAGGGAGATGGTGTCTGTGGGTGTATGGGTGGAGGCTAAGTGTAGAGTCCAAATGAAATCAAGACTGAGTCAAGCTCCAGCCTGAAAACTGTCAATTCATTTTCAATGCCAAGCCTTTACTTCAACTACTTGGCCTCATTTGTGCATTGCACCCATGGTTAGGTAATGTTTTCTAGAAAAAGATATAACTTTTTGTCAAACTGAACATGAACATTATTTTACAAACTCTCAGATAAGACCAAGACCATATTTAGCGAGACCAATGCCCAAGACAGAGACAAGTCCAGGTACAAATGCGAATAAGTCAGAGACAAATCCGCAAACAAATCTTGAGACCATACTTTAGTCCAAATACTATATCCTTAGTGAGTAATCCAGTGTAGAAGTAGTGAAGGACACTTTACAGTAGCCGGTGTTAATGACGATACACATGTAGCCTTAACATTATTAATAATGAAAAGCTTTGAAACACTGGATCTTTCTCATCTCCATCACCTATCCTCCCCTTGATTTAGTACATTTTGCTTATAACAAGCCACTCAGTTGATGATGCAGTCTATACTACATCCTCAATCTTCTGGACAATCTAGGCTTCAATGCCAGAGTCAAGTTCTTAGACAGCCTTTAATACAGTTGTGCCAGAATAGCTCCATAACAAACTGCTACACTGGGGTGTGAACACCTCCATCTGTTAGTGGATTGTTGACTTCCTATCAGACAATAGGCAGTTTCTACAGATGGAACCATACCCGTCAGAAACCCTTTCTATTAACACAGGAGCTCCACAAGGCTGTGTACTCTTGCCTCTCCTCTACACATTGTACACCAAGTGCACATCCAGTGACCCTTCCAACAAGCTGGTAAAATTTGCAGACGACACAACTATAATAGGCCTCATTAGCAACAATGGTGAGTCTGCCTACAAGAGAGACGTGGCCCATCCGGCTTTGTGCTGTACTGAAAACATCCAGTAGCTCAACACACACATAAGAAAAAAAAAATAAAAAATCAACAACCATGCACCGAATAAGTTAGTCATTCAAATTCATAGAAACCATCACAACAATGCCATACTAAAACAACCACAATAAAAAAAAAATAAAAAAAAGCATCAGCAGCTAATGGTATGTTTTAATGGGAATTGCAGAAACGAAACATCTGTCAACTATCTCTCTCTCTCAACTCTAAAGAATCATTATCAAGTGCATCTGAACCTCATCAATAACCGTGTGGTTCAGCTCAACCTCCTCCTGCTTAAAGTCAAGACTGCAGTGAATTGTGTACACAGCAGAAAGGCTGGCTCTTCTGCAGCAGCTGTCAATTCAGGAGCTGCATAACATCAGGGCATATAAGTAAGCTGAAAATTTCATCATGGACCCCACATACCAAGGGAATTATCTGTTTCTGAAACTCTCTTCAGTTAAACTGTACTGCTCCATCAGAAGCAGTACACAACATCAGGACTTTAATTTTTTCAACAATCTTTTAACAAGCCATTTATAACAAATAAGCAGGGCTGGCTTTTAACAGATAACATTGAATGTGGACTTTGTATTTGTATTGAATTTATTTTGTATTGTACTGTATTTAATGTCTGTACTGTTTGTAGGTCTGTACACTTGCCTGTGTGCGCATACATTCACCATCCACTTTTAAAGGAACCCCTGTACACCTGCTAAGTCATGCAGATACAGGTCAAGAGCATCAGTTAATTCACATCAAACATCAGAATGGGGGAAAAGTGTGATCTCTGTGACTTTAACTGTGACATGGTTGCTGGTGCCAGATGGGCAGGTTTGAGTATTTCAGAAACTGCTGATCTCCTGAGATTTTCCACACACAACAGTCTCTAGAGTTTAAAGCATTGGATAAGGCATTAGTCTACTGAGTGTAAGGTCATGAGATCAAATTCCATCACTACCATGCTGCCCCTGCTGAGTCCATAAGTGAAAATAGACCTGGTGATAAAAGAAGTTTAAACTACATAGGTCAGAACTGTAAAATAAAAATATAAAGAAAATAAAGTATTTAAAAAAAATAACAATAATTAAAAATTAAAGTTGCAAAATCCAAAACTACATATCAGAAATTGTTTTGCAGTAAGAAAAAAACTATTAGTTTTATGCATGTCAAAGAATGTCACACAAGAAAGTTACTACATTCCTTAAGGTCGAAGAAGAGATGATGAAATCATATGTTGCAGTATGTAAGAATCCCCTTCAGCAATAATTCAATAAAGTAGTTGATTATGTTTCAGAGAACTGTTGTATGAGGATGTGGGACTTTCACAACATGGAAAATATTTTATTTATGCAAGAGAATGTATTAGCACAAATCTAAGAAAATAAAACAATGGATCAAGAGGAAACTGTTAAAGGAAAAGCACAGAGAAATGACAAGACTTGAAAAATACAATACAATACAATACAATACAACAGAAGTGTCCAGAGTCCCAAATGGGAATAGGTCTTGGTATTCAGAAAAAGACTCATTTATGCTGCAACAACACATATAATATCTCAACTAGATTACTAGCAAAAAATAGAAAAGTACAAATTGTATTTTACCTCCTTCACTTAAACATATTGATGTTAAATATTATTTTTAAACACTAAACATAGTATATGGCACTGTACCTGTCTTGCTCTTAACTGTTTATTTTATTTTTTTTGTTTCATGGTGTGTACAGGTAACTGAAACAAGGACTGGCCCTCTTGGATGCAGTAACTATGACAACCTTGATTCTGTCAGTTCGGTTTTAGTTCAGAGTCCTGAAAACAAAGTCCACTTACAAGGTAGTAATCACTTCTGGATATTCTTTGTTGTCCTGTGTTCAGAATGTCATGCTGAAAGTAGTTAATGCATCATTCAATGAGTCATTGATTCATTCATCTTCAGTAACTGCTTGATCCTGGTCAGGGCCATGGTGGATATGGAGTCTATCACATGAATCACCATTTTTGCTCGTGGTGCCTGGTCTTAACCAGAGATGTCATATAATAGAATTTGCTGTACATTTTCAAAAACCTGTACAGTATCAGACGCTGTCAATTATTAAATTATTTTCTAGTTTGATGTGTTCTTGGCCTGCTCATTTCATGTGTTTTGCATAATTACTGTATATTATGTCATATGACTCAAATGCATCATATGAGACAATACATGCCTCAAATATATATATATATATATATATATATATATATATATATATATATATATATATATATATATATATATATATATATATATATATATATACACACATATAAAGTACAGTGCTGTAAAAGTCTTCAAATGAAATACATAAAGGTAATCCGAGTAAACACAATACAGTTTTCATTAATTTTTTTATTTATTTTTTATTATTATTTTTTTTATTGAACCAAAAGAAATAATAAAATATCGAACACCTATCACCAGTGTGGAAATACAAATTTTTACTAACTTAAAATCTGGTTATGCCACCTTTAGCAGCAATAATGGCAACCAAACGTTTCCGATAACTGGAGATCTGTCTTTCAGTTGCTTCTAGGACTAGGACTTAGTCCTATGCTTTGGATCATTGTCTTGCTGCATAATCCAGTTGCACTTGAGTTTCAATTTATGGACTGAAGACCGGACATTCTCCTTTAGGATTTTCTTGTAGAGAACAGAATATGTCATGTTTCCCTCAATTACTGCAAGTTGCCCAGGACCTGAAGCAGCAAAGCATCCCCACACCATCACACTACCACCACCATGCTTGACTATGGGCATGATGTTCTTTTTGTTGAATATGTTGTTTGGATTAAGTCAGATGTAACATGGCCCCTTTATTCCAAACAGTTCCACTTTTGACTCCTCAATCCACAGAACATCACGTCACAAAGGTTTGAAGATCATCAAGGTGTGTTTTGGCAAAATTCAGATGAGCCTTAAATGTTCTTCTGGGTTAGCAGTGGTTTTCACCTCACCACACTTCCATGAATTCCATTTTTGCCCAGTGTCTTTCTGATAGTGAAGTCATGAACAGTGAGCTTTATTGATACAAGAGAGACCTGTAGTTCCTTTGATGTTGTCTTTGACTCTTTTGTGACTTCCTGGATGAGTTGTTGCTGTGCTATTGGAAGAAGTTTGGAAGGTCTGCCACTTCTGGGAAGGTTCACTACTGTGCTGAGTTTTTCCATTTGGAGATGATGGCTCTCACTGTAGTTCTTTTGGAGTCCCAGAGCCTTTGAAATAGCTTTGTAACCCTTCCTAGACTGATTTATTTTAATAAGCTTCTTCCGCATCATCATTTCTGGAATTTCTTTCAACTTTGGCATAGTGTGTTACTTGGTAAGACCTTTTAACCAACTTCATGCTGTTGAAAAGAAAAAGTTATTTTTAAGTATTGATTTGATGGCCTGGTTGTGTCTAGTCTAGCTGAAACTCATTATGAATGCAGTTTAATAGATTTAGGGATTTAGTAACTTTGGGGGCAAATACATTTTCACTCTGGCCCAGATGGTATTGGATAACTTTTTTGCTTCAGTAAATAACATTATAATTTAAAAACTGTGAAAATGTATTTATATTTTTGGGCTGATATAAAGTTAACAGGATTTTTTTTTTCACAACATCTCTTCTTTAATGAAAGGTTTGCAGGTCATTCTACCAGACTACCTCAGACACACCTTTGTCCAAGCAGCTCTTGGCTACATTGCCTGCAATGGAGAAGGTAACTTTGTATGTCGGAACAATGACTGCTGGTGCAAATGTGACCCAAAGTTCCCAGAATGTAATTGTCCCTACATGGATATTCAAGCCATGCAAGAAAGTCTTCTTCGAATCTCTGAATCATGGGAATTCCTTTACAGAGAATTCAAGGAATCAGGTATGTATGTGTATGGATACAGTTACAGTGTGTAGTATAGACCTTTTTTTCAGAAAATTCACAAAAATACTCTTGTTTTCATGGATATCAAACAACTGCAGACAAAACACAGGTTAATCAGAAATATCTTTATTAAATATAGATGTCAATACATTGTGCTACTTCCCTTTGCCAAGATAACAGCTGAATCTTCTCCTATTATTGCCTGATGACACTGGAGAATGCATGGCAAGCGATATGAGACCATTCCTCAATACTGAACCTCTCCAGATACTTCAAATTTCGAGGTCCACACTGGTGGTCCTCTTCAGTTCACCCCACAGGTTTTCAAGTCAGGTGGCTGTGATGGCCATGGCAGGATCCTGATTTTGTGGTCAGTAAACCATTTCTGTATTGATTTTGATGTATGTTTTGGATCATTATCCTGCTGGAAGATCCAACCACAGCCCATTTTAAGCTTTCTGGCAGAAAAACAGCCCAAAAACATTAAAGACCATAAAAACACCATATTTAACCATGGGCATGATATACTTTTCCATATGGCTACCTCTCTTTGTGTGCCAAATCCACCTCTGGTCTTTATTGCCAAAAAGATCTATTTTGATTTCATCTGATTATAGAACCCTATAGCATTTGAAGTTCCAGTAGTGTCTGGCAAACTGAAGATGCTTGAGTATGTTCATGTTATGAATGACTCAGGGAATTTGGCCTAGGTGTTACCTCATATTTATACCCCTCTGAAGTCATGGTTGAACAATTTCCTGTTCCTGGTCACCCAGGTCTACTAAAAAATGTAAACTATCAATGGGAATATACTTCAAATATATTTTTCTCATATGAATTCATAAGGATGCCAATAATTGTTTCACACCTATATTTAACAAAGATATTTATTTGATAAACCTGTGTTGTGTTTGCAATTGTTTGATATCCATGAGAGCAGAGTATTTTTTTTTTTTTTTTTTTTTTTAACAAAAGATCAAAAGGTTAAACAATAAAGACAATTTGTCACAGCCTTCTTTGCTCATATTTACCAAGGGTGCCTATATTAGTTGGGGGGCACTGTAAATGCAGTGGGCAAATTGATAAAAATTCACATATATTTTGTTACTGAAACATCTTTGAATGCAGTTATTTTTACCGATTAAAAGAGCTAGGAGAAAATGTAGGAAGTGCGAGACAGAAGTATTTATTTATTTTTTAACTATGTCATAAATGTGTCCTTCTATGAGAGATATGAAAGATATTCCATGTTCTTCTCCATCAGCTTAAATGAAATGCTGGGAGTGTCTCCATAGAAAATGTGTTGGCGGTTTATTTGACCACTCTGTATCTGCCTTGGAGAAAGCATGTTTTTTTTATTTTTTATTTTTTTGCATACCTCCACCAGATGAGTTCAAGGCATTTCTGACGAGGCTGCCTCAGAACTTCTACCTCAACGCCTCTGCAATCCACCACTTATGGCTGCTGGATGGCATGTTTCAGCGGCGCTATGAGCTGCTAGAGAGCACCATGAAGAGTCTGTTCAGGAGGGCCCAGAGAGTTGTGTACAAGCTCTTCAGTCTGAGCAAGAGGTGTGAAAAGCAGCCCCTTATCAAGTTACCACATGAAAGGTGAGCACAACCACTTTGTTATCTTCTCATCAAGGCTCTATGGCATTGGTTAACAGCTAATTCAGGAATGGGATAAGGATTCTTTTTTCTTTTTTATTCTACATGGACCAGAAAGTTCTGTAAAGCCTTACTGATAACGATTTACAAGCCACCTTGGGAACTTCAGTCGCATGAACAGTTTTAATGTTAGCAAAAACGTTTGAAATGTTGGACAGCTGTCCCCTAAAATAAATGAATAAATAAATCTATAAATAAAATATATATATATATATTTTGCAAGTGTAAAGTATCAATTTGTTAAAAAATAAAAGTTGGAGTTTTAAACTATAAAATTAAGTAAAAAGTAGACATTAAGTTAAATGCAGTGCAACCTAGGTTAGAAAAACAGACTTAAAGAGAAAGCAGGAAACATCAATCACAGAGAAGCCAACTCCAGCTGAGATAACACACAATTAAACTAGAATACTGAATAACAAAAATGCTTTTAAAGTAGACAGCCACACAAAGCAGGTTCAAATACAATATGAAACAAACACAAATAATACAAAAAAAATCACAGATAGACAAAATAGCAGGAGGAATTAAATTGCTGGTTAAAAGTGCATAATGATTGAGAAATACTCTAACTTTGACTTTGTAATACTTTGTTTGTCATATGGGAAAAAATGCCTGCCATTAACCCTTAAATTCATAAATGTTTCCCCAATCATTATTATATATTCAGGTCCTTAGCGCCCCGGGGTATATCTAACGCGGATGGATCTTTAAACTGCCCCAATACTATAAAAAACGTTCCTACAATTTTATTAACAATTACAAAATAATAAAATACAGCATTATATTTTGCCATTTTATTTGTCATCAAACAGATGTACAAAATATACACAGTTAAAATTACGCACTAATAATTCACTTGCTAACAGAGTGAAAGTATTGTAGCATTTTCATCCAGTCATTTCAGTCACCATAACAAAATTTAAATCATTACAATATTTTATATTTTTTGTAATTAAAGTCGTTTTAAGATGTATAATTTTCATGGCTAAAAACAATATTATCAAGTTATATTATGATAGAGACATGTGACACCTTCTGCGCTTCCCCGGGTAAATTCAGCATCTGGCTCATATTCGGGATCCGGAACATTTGATACATTACTCTCAATAGGATACTATCGTGTTTATAATCATCAAAATAAATATTTTGTTTGCTGACAGCTTCATCATCAGATCCACCATTAAACAACAGCTTGTTTTTGGATGAAAGTGCAGGTATTTTTTTTTCTTGAAACCCTTTCAACAATTTGTGGTGATGTAGGTGACTTCAGATTGTAGTTTTGGAGACTTTCTGACCCCAGAATGCAACTAACTGCAATTCTCCATCTGTGATCCTTGGAGATTTTTTGACCACTCAAACCATCCTCTTCACAGTGACAGTATAGACAAATATCCAATTCCAGGTTGATTCATAACATTTCCAGTGTACTGGACCTTCTTAATTATTGCCCTGATGGTAGAAATGGGCATTTTCAATGCTTGTGCTATTTTCTTATAGACACTTCCCATTTTGTGAAGCTCCACAACCATTTGCCACACATCACAGCTACAGTATATTCCTTGGTCTTACTCAATGTGATGAATCAGTAAGGGAATGTGTTACTTCATATGTACACCCCTGTGAAACAAGAAGCCATGGTTGAGCAATTTCCTGTTCCTAGTCACACGGGTCTTCTAATAAAATTAAAATATCAATGGGAATATACTTAAATTATATTTTTCTCATATGAATTCATAGGGGTGCCAATAATTGTTGCACACCTATATTTAAGGGTTTTTTTTTGGATAAACCTGTGTTGTGTTTGCAACACAGCAGAGTATTTTTTTCTGAATTTCTTTAACAAAAGATCAAAAGGTTAAACAATAAAGACATTTTTTCCACAGCCTTCTTTGCTCATATTTACCAAGGGTGCGGATATTAGTGGAGGGCACTGTATTTCATGATTAATGTTGCCAATGAAATCAAAGGAGACTGAAAACTGTACTGTGTGAAAATAGAAGAAGAAGATGTAAGCCTTTATTTGTCACACCTACATTACAGCACAATGCAATTCTTTTTCTTCGCATATCCCAACTTGTTAGGAAGTTGGGGTCAGAGCACAGTGTCAGCCATGATATGGTGTCCCTGTAGCAGAGAGGGTTAAGGTCCTTGCTCAAAGGCTCAACAGTGGCAGTTTGGCAGTGCTGGAGCTTGAACCCCTGACCTTCTGGTCAATAACCCAATCTGGACTCTGTAAAAATGAAAAAAAATCTGTAAAAAAAAAAAAATGTAATCAGGAAAAAAAACTTGAAAATAAAGCTCAGCATGAGGAGTTCATTGCTAGAAGCACACTGAAGCAACCAATGTTACAGCAAATGGTAATTAGGAGAGAAAAAATGTCTAGAGACAGAAGTGCTTTTCCGAAATGGAACAAAATCCACTCTTCTCCATTGCAACCCTACACAATTTGTGGTAACTAATGTAGCTAGCTTATTCACTTCATTAAAATGAGCTAGCTAACACTATAAATAATATATCTAGTAGTGTATGCACATGTGCAGCTTTCATCGCCACTATTTAAACAGGGCAAACCTAAACAGATCTAATTAATGATCTATGATTGATTACTTGTTTGGTTTCAGTATCGGTAATGGTATCAGATAGTACCAAAAAACATGTACTTGGTCTAGCAAAAATAAATGTCATTGATGCATCCCTAATGCCATCTATGATCAACACTATCCTAGCATTTTAAAATGCCTCAAAATTCTTAAAAGAATAGTTTTACCACTACTACCATATCCATAGTATTACATAAAACAAGAATAGCAAGTTAATATCTACACATAAATATAGCAATATAAAGGTAGTTACCTACTCTCTATGCTAAAGCACTATCATGCAAACTAATTGTCTAAGTAACATATATACTTGTCTAAGTAAATATTTAGCATTGCTTTTAATCCATTAGCATAAAGGAGGATATGCTAAGAAATATGGTAAACATGGTAAGCCGGTATAAACAAGAAAAGTACTGCTTTCTATGATCCAGATTAGTGGTCATGAACTACAGGGTGCTAGGGAAGACTCTTCTCTCAGTCATACCTTTATTAGTACAGGGAGTTCCCTGCACAATTTGAACTGAAATCATTGCTGCTTCACCCAAGTGGCCCATATTTCAGGCTGAAATCTCAGTGGACTGGGTAGAGAAATGCTGTATGCATGCCTGGGAATCATGAGGAGCAGATTAATTATTTCATCTCAGAAACAAGCTATACATGCTGAATTTTGGTTAATTGTTGGCTCTCTAGTTGCTTTGGGTGCCAATTATGAATACTTGAAATAATTCATAGAGCTCTGCATGCACAAAGCAAATGCCAGTGATGCAAAGGTGTATGTATAAAGCCCTAGAAGCCGTAGTAGTTTCTTCATTCTTTTTTTCACTAACATACAAACATTATTTTGGCTCACAATAAGGTGCTAATGCTAAAAAGTCTTAATTAACATCAAATTCTGTGCTCTGGTGCTTGTCTAATTTTCTCCCCATGGTGATTGTACTATTATTAAACATAGTGCCATAACTAGCTCAGATATTAAGCCACACATGTTGTGTAGAGTTCTATTTTTAACACATTACTAAATCCTCACTCTGTCTACTTCCAATGTAGGCCACGGTCATACTGGCTAAACTACTTCCAGTCATTACTCTACTGCTCGGAGAACAACCAGATGGGCTTTTTCTCAGAGGAGCTGCACACCTGCATTTGCACATATGACCAATACTCATGCCAGCGACCCACACCATGTTCTGTCGGAGAGGGTCCAGCTTGTGCATCCTGTGCTAGTGACAACTACACTCGCTGCGGTAGCTGCAACACTGGCTACATGCTTAGTCAAGGATCCTGTCGGCCTATGGTGGCTGATTCCACTGACAACTACCTGGGCTTTGAGACTGACTTGCAGGACCTAGAGCTGCGCTACCTCCTGCAGAGGTCTGACCGTCGCCTAGAGGTCCATGCTATCTTCATTAGTAATGATATGCGCCTCAACAGCTGGTTTGACCCTTCGTGGAGGAAGAGAATGCTGCTCACACTAAAGAGCAACAAGTACAAATCCAATCTGGTGCACATGCTTCTGGGGATCTCCCTCCAAATTTGCCTTACTAAGAACAGCACTCTGGAACCTGCCCTTACTCTTTTCATCAACCCCTTTGGTGGGAGCCACTCAGAGAGCTGGTTGATACCTGTAAATGAAAACAAATTCCCAAATTGGCAGTCCACTAAGCTGGACCTTCCACTTGAGTGTTTTAACTGGACCCTGACTCTGGGCAACAAGTGGAAGACCTTCTTTGAGACAATTCACATTTATTTGAGGAGCCACATTAAAACATCAGGTCCTACTGCCAATGAGAGTGTTTACTTGGAACCTTTGGAAATGGCAGACCCTTCCAGAAACTTGGGTTACATGAAAATCAACAGCATACAAGTTTTTGGTTACAGTATGCATTTCAACCCAGAGGCAATCCGGGACTTGATCCTGCAGCTGGACTATCCGTACACACAGGGCTCACAAGATTCTGCCTTGATGCAGCTACAAGACATCCGAGACCGCGTTAACCGACTGTCTCCACCAGGCCAGCAGCCTCTGGACCTGTTCTCCTGCTTATTGCGCCATCGCCTCAAACTCACAGTCAATGAAGTGATGCGCATCCATTCTTCTCTCCAGGCCTTCAGTGCACGACTCCCAAACCCTCTTGATTACGAAACAACCAAACTTTGTAGCTAACAACTAAAAGGTCACTCATCTAGAATATGTTTACACACAGAGAGGAGACTGTGCATGAATAAAATAAATCGCTTAATTATTGACTAAAATACTGTATATGTTTCCACATTCACTCTGAAACAAGTGTACTAAAATCAACCAAGTCAGTTTTCTTGTTTGGAGCAGCACTTAAAAGATTTGGTGGGACCTTTGCTGTATATGACTGCAAATTTTCTTTCTTTTTTTTTTTTCTTTTCTTTTTTTGCTTCAGTGACAGTGCACTTTCCTTAAACAAAATACAGTGATGTCAGTATGTTTTGTAGGTAAATTGTTATTAAAACTTCATGTAATATTAATTATTTACTAGTCTTCTTTTTTGGTTTAGCTTTTCAGCAATTTAAATACTGGAAAATTATGTCCACCTTTATATGACATAATGATAATGTAAATGAGATTAAACAAGACACAAGTGCTTGATTAAATAGTAATATAACAGATTCATTAACACAATTACATTACGCCTTGTTATGATAAGCTGTCTCCTGTCTGAAAGAATACGTTTTTTTTTTTTTTTTTTTTACATTTTTTGTTTAACAAAGGTAATCACATGTTTGATTAACATTACAGATGATGTGTTTTGTGACAAATTAACAGTGCTGCTCACTGCCATGGTGAAGCTGGGTTAGACTTTCTCAGATGTGTTGATATCATTTTATGAAGATGGGCCTTACATTGCTTGCACACACACACACACACACACACACACACACACAAACCAAATGATGGTGTTGTAATTATTAATTGTTACTATTGTTACTATTAATATTACATTGCCATTATTATTTGTATTACCTTATTTGTGCTTATTTTTCCCCCTCTTTTCCCCATCTTTCTCATTTTCTGTGATGTCTTAGTGTATCTCTTTGTTTATGGGACTTACATGCTGAAGCATATAATAGGGGGAGGGGGGGACCCAAAAAAAATGCAGATTTGGCATTTGTCCTTATTATATATACAGTGCATCGGGAAAGTATTCACAGCACTTATTCCGGATTTTGTTATGTTACAGCCTTATTCCAAAATGGATCAAATTCATTATTTTCCTCAAAATTCTACAAACAATACCCCATAATGACAACGTGAAATAAGTTTGTTTGAAATCTTTGCAAATTTATTAAAAATAAAAAAAAATTAAAAAACATATACATAAGTATTCACAGCCTTTGTTCAATACTTTGTTGAAGCACTTTGGCACCAATTACAGCCTCAAGTCTTTTTGAGTATGATGCTAGAAGCTTGGCACACCTATTTTTGGGCAGTTTCTCCCATTCTTCGTTGCAGGACCTCTCAAGCCTCATCAGGTTGGATGGGGAGCGTCGATGCACAGCCATTTTCAGATCTCTCCAGAGATGTTCAATCGGGTCCAAATCTGGGCTCTGGCTGGGCCACTCAAGGACAATCACTGAGTTGTCCTGTAGCCATGCCTTTGTTATCTTGGCTGTGTGCTTAGGGTCATTGTCCTGTTGGAAGATTAACCTTCAACCCAGTCTGAGGTCCAGAGCAGGACCTCTGGAGCAGGTTTTCATCAAGGATGTCTCTGTACATTGCTGCATTCATCTTTCCCTCGATCCTGACTAGTCTCCCAGTTCCTGCCGCTGAAAAGCATCCCCACAGCATGATGCTGCCACCACCATGCTTCACTGTAGGGATGGTATTGGCCAGGTGATGAGTGGTGCCTGGTTTCCTCCAGACATGACGCTTGCCATTCAGGCCAAAAAGTTCAATCTTTGCTTCATCAGACCAGAGAACTTTGTTTCTCATGGACTGAGAGTCCTTAAGGTGCCTTTTGGCAAACTCCAGGTGGACTGTGGCTTCCATCTGGCCACTCTACCATACAGGCCTGATTGGTGGAGTGCTGCAGAGATGGTTGTTATTCTGGAAGGTTCTCCTCTCTCCACAGAGACATGCTGGCGCTCTGTCAGAGTGACCATCGGGTTTTTGGTCACCACCCTGACTAAGGCCCTTCTCCCCGATCGCTCAGTTTGGCCGGGCAGCCAGCTCTGGGAAGACTCCTGGTGGTTCCAAACTTCTTTCAATTATGGATGATGGAGGCCATTGTGCTCATTGGGACCTTCAATGCTGCAGAAATGTTTCTGTACCCTTCCCTAGATCTGTGCCTCGATACAATCCTGTCTCGGAGGTCTACAGACAATTCCTTGCACTTCATGGCTTGGTTTGTGCTCTGACATGCATTGTTAACTGTGGGACCTTATATAGACAGGTGTGTGCCTTTCCAAATCATGCCCAATCAACTGAATTTACCACAGGTGGACTCCAATCAAGTTGTAGAACCATCTCAAGCATGATCAGTGGAAACAGGATGCACCTGAGTTCAATTTTGAGTGTCATGGCAAAGGCTTTGAATACTTATGTACAGGTGCTTTTTTGTTTTTTATTTTTAATAAATTTGCAAAGATTTCAAACAAACTTCTTTCCCGTTATCATTATAGGGTACTGTTTGCAGAATTTTGTGGAAAATATTGAATTTAATCCATTTTGGAATAAGGCTGTAACATAACAAAATGTGGGAAAAGTGAAGCGCTGTGAATACTTTCCGGATGCACTGTATTATTATTATTATTATTATTATTATTATTATTATTATTACATTTTTATGTATTCCTTTTGTGTTTGTGGTGTGTAACTGTAGTAGTTATGGCCAAACGTTTGTGGACACCTGTCACTTACACCCATTTGTTGCTTCCCCAAAGATGGAACCGCACACTTGCATAGAATGTCTTTGTATGCTGTAGCATTAAAATTTTCCTTCACTGGAACTAAGATCCTAAACCTTCCAGCATGATATTGCCCCTGTGCACAAAGCGAGCTCCATGAAGACAATGGTGTGTTAAGGTTGGAATGGAAGAACTCGACTGTCCTGCACAGAGATCTGGTCTCAACTCCAATGAACACCTTTGGGATGAACTGGAATGTCAACTGCACCCCAGGCCTCCTCACTCAACATCAGTGCCTGACCTCACTAATGATCTCGTGAATGAAATGACACAAATCCCCCTAGCCACACTACAAAATCTAGTGGAAAGACTTCCTAAAAGAGTGGATGTTATTATAACAGCAAAGAGAAACTAAATCTGGAATGGGATGTTCATCAAGCACATATGGGTGTTATGGTCAGGTGTCGACAAAGATTATATAGTGTACATGACAAAAAAGGCTATAATTTCAAAGGAGCCTTACACTGAATGTTACACTGAAGTGGTAACATAGTGCCTTTGTAAACGTGAGCTAGAAAGTTTCATAACTCCTCCAGTCAGTGGTGTTTCTTTTAGATAAAATCATGTAAATTCACATTTACTGTGGTGAACAGGTCAGGAGGTTTGCATATACCCTTCAATATTGTCAACATTCTATACATGTCTGTAAAGGTCAAACTACTGTGCAATGAAGAAGAGATGAAAATAGTAGAATGTGTTACAAGTGACAGAGAATATAGATTATAGAATATATAACATTTCTACCAGATTCTATTACTGCAAATATAGTTTCTTCTTCATGTCATTCTGACCAGGGCTGCCAATGTAATATTTTACATAAGAAACATTGCTCACTGGCACAATGACATAGTGAAAACAAATGAGCAAGAATGAGCAAGGGCATAATTAGTGCTAAAATGCATCTACTAATTACCAGCATGCTACCTAGAGAGAAATTAGTGGGAAATTAGTGCTTGTCAGTAATGCCAAAATGAGTTAACACATTGTTTTCATAATGGCAAATCGGAAAGTACTAAATGGCTATTACAAAGGTAATCATTCATTCCCCCAGCCTGGCAAAAACAGAAATAGATGCACATAGAATGTACAGTGGTTCAGTTCTCACAATACACCTATGGTTAGTGGCTTTGCAAAGACAGTGTACTGTCTAATTTTGCTATTACATGTGTGGCGGTCTGGAAAAACTTGTCAGATATTACTGGCTAAATTCTGGAAAACAGCTAACCATTTACTAAAATTTGGATATTGAATAAAATTACACACAGACACACACACACACACACATTTTATTTTGATGTGTGGCGGCATGAGAACATCATCCCCACAGTGAAGCATGCTGGTGGGAGCATCGCATTTTGGAGATGCATTTCATAAGCATGGATTCAAAAACTGGTAATATGGATGGTGCAAACAACAAATGTATGCAATTTTAGTTGAATTAACCTGTGTCTCCAATAAAAAGCACTACAAATGTTAGACATACCGTATTATGTAAATCAAATGATAAAATCCCAATTACATCCATTTCAACTCCTCAAACTACAAAATGTAGAAAAGTTCAAGAAATTGAAAATTCGTACTGAGAATTAGGCTACAAATATAAAGTTAGTCATGGTGTCTTTCTCTTGATGGAATCTTATAGTAGAACATGTCAATATTTGACCACATGAAGGGATTTTCCAGGCCACCACACATATAATCTAATTGGTCTATGATATCTTGGTCATTTCAGCGACTAAATGGTCAAATGTAAAGATCGCCTTCTTTCTGCATACTTTCAGCAGTATTTTGGTATATTTTATACTGGAATTGTTGTGATTAAAAACTGAAACAGTTGTGCTGTCCAAAACAGCAGCAACCTGTGCATTTCTTTTTGCTCTCTACCACTTGCATTACTTTGACAAAAGGAGTCATCAACAAAAGTCGAAATCTGTAAGAACAGATCACACTTCAGTATAAATGATTTGAAGAAACACCCTATGACAGTGTAATCAATAACATCAGCACCATCTCCTGTGTTCCAGTACAAGTATTTACAGATGATGCCACAGGAACAAAGGCCATGTGAACAGAGAACGAGGCAAAAGGTAACTGTCTACTGCCAATAAGTCAGTGTTCAGCTTTATTGCCTGAAAGAAGCAAAGGTTCGACAGGAAGATCAATGCAGTCACACAAACTGATGGTATTTTGATGCTCACACCAGACCTGCATCATCATCAATTTATTAACTGGTTTTTGTTTTCCTCTTGGTAGGCTTTCTACAGGACAAAATCAATCCTCACTGTTATGGTCCATTAAAATCTATGATTATAATACATCAGTGCATTCAGCAGCTGAAGGTTTCTGAGTCTGGTGCCATAGAATACAAACAAAGTGTAAACGAAGATTTCCCAATAATTCCTAATGAATGGCATTTTAATGAATTGACATTATATAAGGCAGAAAATTACCTGCAAATTTATAGTCACTGACATTTTACTGTTCTGAAAAAAAGTGATGAAAGTAAAATATAGTGGGAGGAGGAAAAGAGTACTGGGGATGTAAAAGCAGCTCAGCTCTTTGATGAATTGTACCAGTATCAGTAATGAAGGAAATAAGAAACAACATCTTTCACTCCCAGAGTTCCCTGGTAGACTAGTGTGGCACTCTCCATACCGCACGCAGCTAGGGTTCGATTCCTGAATTATTATAATTATTATATGGGGTCAGTGAACCGACCCCAGTGACTGGAGGGTTGCACGAGCCAGTGAACTCTCAGTGCCAGTCCCAAACCTGAAAAATGGGGAGGACTGTGTCAGGAAGGGCATCTGGTGTAAAACTTGGAATCGAAATATGTGGGTGAGTAATTTGGTGTGGAGACCCTGAATTGGAGCAGCCGATAGAAGGAAAAGGCAGGCTGCTTTAAGCTGATGGGATGGGTATAGTAACTCAAATAACCACTTTTTATAACTGTAGTGACCAGAAAAGCATCTCAGAATGCACAACATGTCAAATCTTGTAACAGATAGGCGACAACAGCAGAAGACCACATTGGGTTCCACTCATGTTAGTCAAGAACTGCAATCTCATGCTACAGTGGGCACAGGTTTACTGAAACTAGACACTTGACGATTGGAAACAGACCAGGTGACATACAGATGTTCCTAATAATATGGGCTGTGAGTGCATAAACAGTTTTATCATTAAAAAAGCATCCCTGTTCCCTAATGGACATATAAGAAGGCATTACATTGAATATACACTGGCTGATTTTAGCTCTGCTTGTTTCTGTCACCGACCAATTAGTTAGTGACTAATTGCTATCTGTGTGAACAACACAAATCACCCAATCTGTGAGCAGTCACATACCCATTGGCATTTTCCAGAATGTTTGTTACTGACATTCAGTTTTGTAGCATAAGCACATATAGTAAATACAGCCTTTCAACTTTCTTGGTAACAGACAGAGATCATTGTGATAAAACCATGAAGATTCTCTTCAAAATAAAATATTTGTTTAGTTTTTAAAAAATGTAGTTAGTACATAAAAGTGGCCTGTACATATTATACAAATTTGTACAGCATTTATTTATTTATCTATCATTCATTCTTTCATTCATCTTCAATGACTGCTGTGAGGCAGCAATGCTACCTGCGGCACCACTGTGCGTGCTGTTTGTTTTGTTTGTTTGTTCATTCATTCAATATATCAGTCTCAATTTGAACTCCTCTAATAAGTTTTTCTCTTCAAGAGGTTTTAGCTATTTTGTTAATCTCAGTGGCCTTAGACTCAATTTAACAAGGACCAGTGACATTCCCTTTCATGTGACTATTTTACCTGCATGGGTTAGTCACTGGCTGCATGGTGAAACAAACGTATATGTTATCCACAGTGTAAGATTTTACACATCGTCTCTTCAGACCCTAATGGCTCACAAAACATCCTAACTGGTTCTGGAACCAATAGAGTAGGATTAAACCCAAGTGTCTCGTGAACAGCTTCACATATGGCAAATAATAAAAAAAAGGATTATCCCCATCTCTTTCCTGGGTAACTTTAACGCATTTAATTCACATCATTGAGTTCAACCTTTCATGCAGATGCTCCAACACACACTAAGACTTGGGATGATAAGCACTTGACACTTTATGCTTCACTAACAACACAAGTTATTCCTGAGGGAAAAAAGGCAATTCAAAAAAATGGTACAAACCTATACCAAATTTTTTTTTGCAATGTATTTGCATTTCTTGGTAACAGCATTGTTTCTAGAACTCTGAGGCACAAAGCAAAGAGACATTTAACAAGAGTGATGGTGTTTTACCACATTTGAATTTACTATAATTGTAGCCAGACGAAATACATCATATTGACAAACATATGGCAAAAACTTTTAGTTCCATCCAAGTGTCCTGAAAGCTGAAAAAAAAAAAAAATCTACTACATGCTAATCTTTGTGCAACCAGTTTCAACCCCACATTACTTCTCATCACTGGGGACATGTCCACTTGATATGCTACACTTTTTACTAGAGATGACACATTTAAGATTCAATATTGTTTTCTTCCAACTTTAAATGAAATATTTAAAAAATAATAACAGCTGGTTTGACCAATAACTCAGCTAGTCTATTTATGGAACACTGTAAATCCAAAGGCACACACATAAAACTGTCTGAGAGATCCACCTCATTACTTTTACAAGCCTCAGCATGCATCACTATGCATGCAGAAAATTGTCTTCTTATCCCCTCTCTGACGTGCCAATCATTTCAGGCAGAAGAAACACCTTCCCTGCAGCCAGATAGTTAATAAAATGAAACATACTTTTACAAACTAAATTTGATTTTATATGTATAATATTCTTCATAATGCAATGCAAATTCCCTGGATCACCATATACAATGTACAAAATATCTAACCAAAGAAAGGATGAAGTATTCTGTTGCACAGGTGTATCTGACAAAACTGTGATGGGCTTATGATTTTATCATTGACATCCACATTTCCATTAAAAAAGATCAAAGCACCTATAACACCGATCTTTACAAGAAGCACACTAACAGTTTGCACCAATGTAACACCCTTGGCATTATTTTTTTTATTGGCCTTTTTTCCCCCCCAGACTTGATATTGAGCCACCAATTGCTCAGGTTTGCAACAATACAAACACACAAAAAGTCTTTCCAGAACAAATATTTTGTGTACCTACTACTTTAGCTGTCCAGTGAAATTTCCCAAGGGTGTTAAGAGTTCAAACGACTTGACACTTTATCACCACACAGTGACTGCTCAGGTTGCACTGGTGACTAAAAAGCAATTTTTGTGCGTCAACACAGATTTGTCAGGTGACTTTGCTGCTACTGCTCAAGAGATAACTCTGTTTATCTAAACATACAAGATTTTCAGGTACATCATTTTCTAGAATTCTCTATTCTCTAAAATGGTGGATGACATTTTCGCCACAAGTTCTAAATATTCTGATTAGCTTCAGCTACCAGTTCATGTGCAACTAATGCAGTAAAATGTATAATGTCATAATCTAAACTTGGGCAGCATGGTGGTGCAGTAGGTAACTTTGCTGCTTAAAACTGTCTGTGTGGAGTTCTCCCCATGCCCATGTGGATTTCCTGAGAGTTCTATGGTTTTGTCCAACCTCTCTAAAGGCTGGTAAGTGGATAGTGGACTCTTAATTGCCAGTAGATGTCAAAGAGTGTGTGATGGACTGGTGTTTTATCCAGGGTCTATTCCTGCCTCACTCCCAGTGTGCCCATGATAGGAACCACATCGACCGCAAATGTGAATATGATAAATCGGTACTTCTTAAGCTTAATCAAACATTAGTAGATCAAAGTTGTAAAATAAGAGTTTATCTTTGCCTCTACTAAAACTGATTCACCAAACTGATCAGCTAACGTTGAATTCTGGGGCACCAGGTTGCAAATGTAGGACCAACAACAAATGACTGTGACAAATGAAATGAAGTTGAAATTGTACCATACAGAAGACACAACATAAGAAAAATAACCCTCATTTTGCCAGCATTCCTTCATCAAATTATCCTTTATCAAAAAAAAAAAAAAAAAAAAAAAAATCAAATTAGCCTTGACCTTGCAATTATGCTGTCCAGCTGTTTTTTTTAAAAATTATTTCTCTAGTACACTGTTTACTGCCTCTGGATTGATCATGTACAGAGCAACACTCTAACAGTATAATTCTCCATTATACCCCAGTGCTGATGAATTCTCGATTCTGATGTCAGAAGGCATCAATTTATATTGTATAACAGCAACTCAAGTATATAGGATGCTCAATATAATCTAAGGTTAATAATAAATGGATTAAATACAGTATGTATTGTTATTTAACCAAGCAAAATGTATGACCACTGGTTTGGCGAAGTTTTAAATTTACATTTATGGCATGTAGTGTAACCAGATTTCTGAGAAGGCAGGCTGTGAAAAACCCTCGATTGACTGCAATAGGTTTCAGTGAGCACATTATGCACTAAATGTACTAAACACAGAAGGTAGATGCCAGAACTCTAGGAGGAAACGTCATGCAGTCTGTGAGGAAGCTGAAGCTTGGGCATCATCGGACCTTCCAACAGGACAATGATCCCAAACATTCCCAAGGCTTGGTTGCAGAAGAACTCCTGGAAGAGTCTACAGGGCCTTCAGTGTCACCTGACATTCTCTAGTGGAATTTGAAGAAGGCGGTTGCAGCATGCAAATCCAAGAATATTACTGAACTGGAAGTCATTGCTCATGAGGAATGGACTAATCTTCCTCAGGAACCTGAAGTCTGGTTATGCATCTTGTTTGCAGCAGGTCATAACAGCAAAAGGGTCCTCTACTTAGTACTAAAGATGCTTACCATGGAGGGGTTGAATAATTTTGAAACTGGAGAAGTCATTATTTTCAATGTTGAGAAGTCATTATTTTCAATTTTCAAAGTTGCATTTTCAATTGAATTTGGGGAAACCACTTGAAGCATTTGTTGTGTTGAACCAATTCAATTACTTTTGTTTGATTTATTCATTGCAAACAGCTGAAAGTCTGTACACTTTTAAAATAAACTTGATTTGCAAATGTGGGTTGAATAATTTTGATTGTAACTGTTTATATCTGCTATAATGTTAATTACATGAGAAAATAAGTTGTTATTGTAAAATATATTTTTGTTGTCATTTATATATATGAACACCTGTACACCTACCCATTTATGCAGTTATCTATCATGTGACAGAACAGTGCCAAAAAATTCATGCAGGTACAAGTCAACAGCTTCAGTTAATGCTCACATCAAACAGCATGGACGTTGATACCAGGTGAGCTGGCTTCAGTATTTCATAAACATTCATAAGTGTGTGTGTTTGTGTGTGTGTGTGTGTGTGTGTGTGTGTGTGTGTGTGTGTGTGTGTGTGTGTGTGTGTGTGTGTAAACATATAATTGTGGCAAATTGCAGCAGCATAAATGGAATAAAACATGTTAGGGTGTGCTGATAAAGGGAAATAATGAACTTTGGGGTGGGACAAGTAACCAGTAACTCAGCTTTGCATTGTTGATTAATTTCCAACATGCGCTATTGTGTTTTATTCCTAAGGTGAACAAGAGTGTAATCTATTTTTTTTTTCTTCTCACAAGTAAAGCTATTGCTAGCAGTGGAAAAGAAATAACATTTGCATTCATAGCAGTAGAGAAGCATTGCTTATTGTATGAATTATTCTGCAGAAGGTCTGCTGTTGATTACAGGTGAGAAACTTGAAATCTGTTTCATCAGTCATCTGTTTAGTCTACTGCATAATGAGACAGATTTAAGAAGACCTGCTCTATATGTTTACATTAAAAGCAAAATCTTTCTAAAATGTTTTGGAAAACAGTGACAAAAGTGCGTAAACCTTCATTTATTATGTCTTTCAAAGTTGAAAAAGCAAGAGTAATGTGGTAGATAAACTCATAATGTTGAGCTAAGTGAAATTCAGCACAAAGCCCGTTTCTTAATAGTAAGTTAAACCAGGCCCAACAAACACACATCCAGCCCAATCAGCTCCCAGCTCCCACAGAACCATTTTATGCTGCAGTGCAAATTACCAACGAATTGCTTTGGGATCTTCTGTCTGGCCTCTAAATTCAACTCTTATTAAACAATCCTCAGGTACAGCATGTACCTATCAGAGGATTTAACTTACCTCAGGAGTCATTTATGATACATCATGATTCATGGCACATTTTAGAAATGTCCTTCATCAGTGCCGCAACTAGAGGTGTGGAAAAAGCATGTTTGAAAATTAATATCTCACTATTCATTACCATATAGACAGGAATAGGCAGTATATGCCAGTATGAGGTATATTTGTCTACCTAGATGTCTGTTATATGTGAGGTTTAACATCAATGAATTTATTGTGTTCTGTAATGAGAATCATGTTCACACATTAACATTTGCATTTATAGCATTAAGCAGATGCTCTTATCCAGAGAGACTTACAAAACTGCTTTGTAGTTTCCATTATAAACACATCTTTATGTTAGCACATTTCACGTTTTCCAACATTTTCCACCAAGGGAAAGTTTTCAAGATGGATGCTTTTCGGTTTCATGGTACAGCCAGAGGAAGTTCATTAAGAGGTTAGTACACGAGTATGTACAAGTGCATAAACACAGAGTACAGCTAATGTATTTTTATTTATTTGATGTTATTTCTTCTTATTATTACTATTATTGATTATTCAGATTCAGTAAACATTTTATTATGGAATTTCCCGAGAGCACCAAAATGGGACACCAGTGAATTTCCCACCATAGACACACACATTCCCACACTCCTTGGTGTCATACCATCGCAATCCTGAAACTCCATTTCCTAGAACACACCACAAACTACAACATGGCCGACGACAACTACACTTTTGAAACACACACACACACACACACACACACACACACGGACATGTCCACCATCCCCAGAGTTCTAATTAGAGACACCTGATCCCAATCACACACACACACACACACACACACACACACACACACACACACACACACACACACACTACTCCTTTTAAGAGACTTTTGTTGACTCATGTAGTTGCGAAGTATGCGCTCAGTTGCATTTTGTCTCTGCCGTTACCAAACTTTGACACCATATTTGTTTATTCTGCCTGTCTATGTTTAGTGATTTTAGTGCCTGATCCTTTGGACTTGTTATTTTATTAAACTGCCATACCTGCATTTGCTTCTGTCTATTCCTCCATTACTTGACAGTTGACACCTAGGAGCAATTTGGAATCAGGAATTCATCCTGGATGAGATGTCAGTCCATCACAGGATACCATGCACACATTCACACATCCATTTACACTTAGTGGGTTGTTATATAATACGTATTGATCATAATATTTCCACCTTGCCTTGCTACCGCGTAAAATGTACTTTCACATCAGCTACTGCACTGAGCTTCATAAATAACCTCCCAGAGACCTCAATTAGATTTGGATCACCATCTGATCCTATAGAACTCGATCAGGCGACTGAATGCTTAGAGTCACCACTCTGCTACAAGCTAGATAGAGTGGCTCCACTCAAAAGAAAATTAATTAGAGAGAAAAAACTAGCACCCTGGTATAACGATAAAACGCGTACCTTAAAACAGACCACTTTACAATTAGAATGTAAATGGCTTCTTTTAAAAGAAGCGTTTGGTCTGGAGAAGGAGCCGGTTTTGGACCGGTCCCACCAGACCCTTCAGCCGAAGCCCAAGCCTGGTGAACGACCACGAGCTATTGTGTGCAGATTCGACTATCACACTAACTGTGTTGACATTTTACACCGTGCGAGAGAGATCCAGCGGATTAAAGTGAGGGATTTGACCATCTCCGTTTTCCCTGATTACACAGCCAAGACAGCCCGGGCCTGGGCCGCATTTAACGAGGTTCGGCGTCAACTTCATGGTATTGAGGGCACTCGCTATGGAATACTTCACCCAGCTAGGCTTCGCATTACATATAACGGTGTTCAGAAGGACTTTATTTCAGCGGAGGAAGCAGGAGACTATGTTAAACTCTTGATATCGGAGTAAACTGCATCACTTACACAGCGGAGTCTTTTTCGCTCTTCTTTTATTTTCATTTTTTGCACTCGTCCTTCCAGCTCTACAGAATTCGGATTCTTATTGAAGATATTGTCGTTGCATTACTTTTTGCATTAGATTTTGTGAACTTACTCCTCTTAAAATTTACTTCTGTATTAATGTGCTTCTCTGTTTTGATGCTCTGACCGGGTTAGAGTTTCTGTTTATTTAATTTTATTAGTGTTATCTCCTCAGCTTTACGTGCTACACTGTTATATTATTTGTTACAAGTCTTTAAAAGGTAAGGAAATTATATTTATTATTGTGTGCAGATTGTTTTTCAGTCTTGGTAATTTTGTTGGTTAGTTCAGCTTACTCTCCAAGTTGTTTTCAGATTGTGGACAACGTTTCTGTAGGATACACTGCTGTCTCATTTGTTTATGGAGACTTTGGGTGTGTGGGTGTTTGGAGGATTGTGAGAGTAAGCAGAACATGCCAATGCTTTGAAGGATGTAATGTTATTTAATTGCGAATCTGTTTTTAGAAGATCTAAACCTAAAATGGTGAACAAATTATATTACAGAATTCAGGCAATTTTACTGGGGTTATCTCATACAGTGTAGCAAGTAATAATCTGGAAAGACCTTTGTAATATCAGTCTAAAACTGGATTTAAAGAGAAGCAAATGAATAGTAAATGAATCACATGTAAATGAATCATACGTAAATGAATCACATGAAAATGTATCACTTGAAAATGAATCACATGAAAATGAATCACACATAAATGTATCACATGTAAATGAATCACATGAATATGAATCTCATGAATATGAATCACATGTAAATGAATCACATGTAAATGAATCACATGTAAATGAATAAATAAATTAAAGATGGAAAAAAAAGAACAATGTAAATGGCGTCAAACCAAATTGGTAATATTTCAAACAGCATGGAAGGAGAGCTTACTGAACTATAGAAAATCTCTTAGCGATGCTAGAAAAGTCTCTCTCTCCACCTTAATAGGAGATAACAAAAACAATTCTAGATTCCTATTCAACACGCTAGCAAAATAAACTAGGAATAAAACCACTACAGAATGAAACACTCAATCATGACATAGCAGCGAAGCTTTCATGAAATTTTTCACTGGTAAGATTGAAAATATTAGATGTGAAATTCAGGCTATTCAATTAAAACCAGACAGTATTATAACTAACCCTATAGATGATCATATAGCAATATCAGATCAATGTTTAGAATGTTTTACTCCCCTTAGAGAGACCGAACTAGCTACATTAATCTCTTCAGCAAATTCATAAACTTGCATACTAGATCCTGTACCTACATGTTTCTTTAAACAGATTTGTCCAGTAGTAATTGAAACGCTTTTAAATATAAATATAAATGTATATATAAATATAATTCTTCCCTTAGCACTGGCTATGTACCTAAATCACTTAAATTAGCAGTTATTAAACCCCTGATTAAAAAACCTGACCTTGACCCCTCTCAACTGTCCAGCTACAGACCTATATCAAATCTCCCCTTCATCTCCAAGATCTTAGAAATGATTGTAGCACAGAATTTATGCTTATACTTGCATAGGAATCACATTCATGAAATGTATCAGTCAGGATTTAGACCCCATCATAGCACAGAGACGGCATTAGTTAAAGTAGTAAACGACCTACTACTGGCCTCTGATCAGGGTTGTCTCGCTGCTTGTGTTACTTGACCTTAGTGCAGCTTTTGATACTATAGATCATACTATTCTCCTTGATAGATTAGAAAATGTTGTTGGCATTAAGGGAACATTCCTCTCCTGGCTCAGGTCTTATTTGACCGATCGTTATCAGTTCGTAGATGTAAATAGAGACTGCTTCACGCATGCCGAGGTTAAATTTGGTGTTCCACAAGGTTCTGTTTTAGGCCCACTGCTTTTTACTTTATATATGCAACCTCTGGGTCAAATGATTCGTAAACATGGAATTAGCTTCCACTGTTATGCTGATGATACACAGTTGTATGTTTCAGCGAAGCCAGAGGACAGACAGCAGCTTAATAAAGTTGAGGAATGTTTAAAGGACATTAGACGTTGGATGCTAAATATCTTCCTTTTACTTAATTCTGATAAGACAGAAGTACTTGTATTAGGACCATGTGTAGCTAGAAGTAAGCTTTCTGATCGCATAGTAACTCTGGATGGACTTTCTGTTTCATCATATACAGCAGTAAAAGACCTTGGTGTGATTATTGACTCCAGTCTATCATTTGATGCTCATGTCGATAATATTACTAGGATAGCCTTCTTTCATCTCAGAAATATTTCTAAGATAAGAAATATCTTGTCACTACATGATGCAGAAATATTATTTCATGCTTTTGTCAACTCTAGACTAGATTATTGGAATGCCTTACTGTCTGGATGTTCCAGTAGGTGCATAAACAAACTCCAGTTAGTGCAGAATGCAGCTGCTAGAGTCCTAACTAGAACCAGAAGATATGACCACATCACCCTGATCTTATCAACACTGCACTGGATCCCACTGAAATCTCGCATTGATTATAAAATACTATTATTAACCTATAAAGCACTAAATGGTCTTGCACCACAGTATCTAAGCAACCTTTTGGTTTTCTATGATCCACCACACCTACTTAGATCAAAAGATGCAGGCTATTTGACGGTACCTCGAATAGTGAAGGCTACAGCAGGGGGAAGAGCTTTCTCTTATAGAGCCCCACAGTTATGGAACAGTCTTCCAGTTAGTGCTCGGGAGTCAGACACAGTCTCAATGTTTAAGTCTAGGCTTAAAGCGATTGTTTACTCAAGCCTACCATGACTAGACTTTCTGTTACACTAAGCACAGTCCTAATAATCTTTTCTCTCCCTCTCTCCTTCTGTCGAGCCACACATGATTTTATGGAGATACTAGAGATCCTGATCCTTTCTGCTCTCCGGACCTGCCTGATCCGTTTCGGATGTCCTACCTCTGGATGGAGCTCTCATCTTCTTCAATTCCAGATTGCTGGGACTATGGCTGCTTCTACGGCCAATCAGACTTCTTATAAAACCATAATTAAGTTTTCCACACTATCTGTTGTTACCCAGATGAGGATGGGTTCCCTTCTGAGTCTGGTTTCTCTCAAGGTTTCTTCCTCTTAACATCTTAGGGAGTTTTTCCTTGCCACCGTTGCCACAGGCTTGCTCAGTTGGGATAAATTTGCACTTTTAATATCTGTATACCGTGTTTATATATTTCTGTAAAGCTGCAACAATGTCTATTGTAAAAAGCACTATACAAATAAAATTGAATTGAATTGTTATAGTCACCAGTTCAATTAATGGCATGTTTTTAGGAGGTTGGAGGAAATTTGATAACCTCTCATGGACACAGGCAGAACATGTAAAAATGATCAAACTGAGGTGCATTTATTTTATTTTATTTTATTTTATTTTATTTTATTTGTCCTACTACAGGGTTAGTGCTCCTCTAAAGGTTTAGTGAAGATGTATATCTTCAGTCTTTATTTGAAGCCAGTCATTCAGTCATTCAGACAGCCAGGGGAAGTTCATTCCACCACTACAGAACAAAGTTTTTAAGCATGTTTTTCTTCTATCTTGAGGGATAGCAGGTGAAGTCGAGCCATACTGGTGGTCTGAAGGGAATACAGTAATATAGAGAGTGGGATATAAATGTCTTCAGGAAGGTGTGGGCTGGTCCATTTATGGCTTTGAAGGAAATCATGAGTGTGTTACATCTGATGTAGGCAGCTACAGGAAGTCAGGGAACACAGCCATGGCATGATGTGGGAGTGTGTGTGTGTGTGTATGTATATATATATATATATATATATATATATATATATATATATATATATATATATATATATATATATATATATATATATATGTGTGTGTTTGTAAAATGTGTTTTGTATATTGGTTTGAACATATTTAAGGAAACATTCTAATTATATATTGCCTTCTTCAAGAATGTTCAAGTACATGCGAACAATTGTTTTTATGGACAGCTTTTATGGAAAGCTGTGCATACTCAAGGTCACAGGCCTTTCATAATGTAATTCATAATGTAATGTAAAGCACTTTGAGTGCCTAGAAAATTGCTATATAAATCTAAGGAGTTGTTGTTGTTGTTGTTGCTGTTGTTGTTGTTGTTAATAATAATAATAATAATAATAATAATAATAATAATAATAATAATAATAATAATAATAATAATAATAATAATAATAGTAGTAGTAGTAGTAGTAGTAGTAGTATTCAGAAATAATGTTCATAACATAGCATTATTATTTTTAAATTGTGAAATCTGAATGCAGTGATACTATACATAAACTTTATACACATAAACAGTGCCATCCCTAAACAAAACTAACAACTTTTTGTTAAGCAATTTTTTAAAAAAAAAGGCATTATTTATTGCCTTTGGATAAAAAATGTAAGCTGCCATAACTGGAAGGTGCTTTTCAGTGCTGCTTTAGTCAAATACCTTATTGACTGAGAAAAGAGTAGAAATTAATGATCCATGTGTCCCAGTTTGCAGAATCAATTTCAATTAATAACATCTTCACAGTGCACCTGCTTTGCAACAGATTAAAATACGTCTGCCTGCTGACATTAGAGCTCATATATGTACCTCTCTGGCATCAAATCTAATATTCTAATGATTCTAATGGATCAATTAGAAAAGAAAGTGTTATTTAAGTGTTGTAAATCTTTTTGGATGACCATCAAAATGCTATAGATTCAGGAGACCAAAGTCAGGAGACCAAGAGGCAGATTATAATAAAAGAGCTGGTTTATTGCGTGCAAGAAGACAACCTGGGTGTTCTCTAGTCTAAACAATAGTTGAAAATAGTTAGCTTTTATATCTGATTTGTACATGCAAGAGGACATGTGTTAGACCATGTAGATAATGCCCAAGGTTACGATAGGAGAAAAACATAAGAAAGGAGAAAAAATCATGACCTAACAGACAGACACATGTGCATCATGAGTGATCATAAGTGAAGAAAGACACTTTACAGAAATCACATTTAATTGAATTCATCTTAGATTAATAAAATGTATCTCTTAAGAAATAACCTGGGGAAAATAATCCCACATAAGGAATAAAACACGGCATGGCATGTTGTTATGGGAAATGCAGTTTGTCATGTTAACAAGAAAACAACCTCTGTCCTGAAGACTCCCATGGTGGAAAACTTACTGACTATTACTAAACGCTGTCACTGGAGAATGCTGCTTCCTTATAGAAAGTGTCACAATATCAATTGTTAAAGTTTTTTTGTTGTTGTTAAATCATCCACCATACACAATGTCCTTGTAACTAAGAATGAACACTAATAAATACACATCATTTGAATTATAGTTAGCACTCTGCTGTTCTAGCAAATTAATCAGCATCTGACTGATCAGATTCAAGAATTCAATAGTTCTGTGGTGTGTTATTATAAGAATCCTTTTATCACAAGGAACATGAATTCAAAATATGTCAGTAGATATGCTGGTAGGGTTAGTAATATTTAGACTTGTGCTACATGGGTGCTTGACCTGTTTTCTGCACAGCTCATAGAGATTATTAAAATCGCAGCATTCAGGTAACACCCTCAATGTTGCAATGTTTTTCTGGCATACAGCTCCCAAGGCAGGTTATTCAATTATGTCTAGACCATCCACCTAGTCTTGGGGAGGAAACTGGAATACCTGGAGAAAACCCCTGAAGCACAGGGAGAACATGCAAACTCCACACACACACACAGTGTGGAGGCAGGGTTCAAACCCCCAACCATGGAGGTGCAAGGCTAACGTGATGTATGATGTTTGCTTTTAATTGCATAGCTATTAAATATATGCATACATTTCATTCAGTCATTAATTTTCAATAACTGCATTATCCTGGTTAGGGTCAGGGTAGATTCAGGAGTCTATACCAAGAATACTGAGTGCAAGGTGCAATACCATGGATGGTACATGGTTCTATTGCAGATACAGCATAAATGCAAAAAGCAAACGAATGAGAAGATGCCAAGTATTCAAATATATTGTACATTAGAACCATAATTACAAAATAGCTCTGGCTTATAGCATCATTATGGTGAAGCATGGTGGTGGGAGCATCATGCTATGGTGGTACTCTTCAATTACAAAAACTGAGAAAACTGGAGCATACCTGAACCATACAGCCAACTGGATGTCCTTGAGGCTCCCAGCTAAAAATCCAGACTTGAACCACTTGAACATCTTTAGAACACTTAGAGACCTTAAGATGTCAGTGCACAGAAGCTCCTCATCCAATCTGATTGAGCTTGAGAGGATCTACCAAAAAGAATTGGAGAAACTGCCCAAATCAAGGTCTTCATAGCTTGTAAAGACTTACCCAAGAAGACTCAAATCTGTAACTGCTGCTAAAGGTGATTCAGTACAAAGTGCTAAATAAATGGTCTGAATGTTCTCGTAAATTATAGATTTCCATTTTTGATTTGTAATAAATTTGTCTTTATGGGTTGTTGCTTATAGACTGATAGAAAAAAAACAAACAAACAAACAACAACAAACAATTGAACCCATTTAAAATTAAATCTATAACACTATAATATGTGCAAAAACCAAAGGAGTCTAAATACTTTCTGAACCCACTGTATATATTTCTTCTACTATAGCACACACACATAATACAATATTTTATTGTATTCTAAAGATTATACATTTTTCACTATCACTGTGGTCTTCCCTTTCTGGGTCCTGGCTTTGCACCCATTCTTTGTAGAAAATGGAAATGTGGTGCTGAGGCAGAGGGCTCAATGAATCAATTTGCCCCCGAAAACAATGTGTAGACATTCATCATCCAGCCCCCCATATTAGGTGCTCTTGTGAGTGTGTATCCAAGTATATAATACATTCAGTCTCTCTTGTGAGCCCTCCAATTGCTATGTTAAATTAGAATGGGTGACATGGACTGAATGCCCATGGGGTGTCGGTATTGTGACATTTCAATATGTATTAAGATATAGTGAGTGTTTAGCTCATAAATTTGATCAACACCCCAAGCAATATGTGTAGCGCTGGATATAAATGACACAAAAGTGAATGTTTACCAAAGGTATATATTTTCACACTGTGTCAGGATGAACAAATGACATGTGGGCCTGTCAAATACTTGTTTTTTTGTTTGTTTGTTTTGTTTTGTTGTTTTTTTTTTATAGAGGAAAACTGAAGAAAAAATAAAATGAAAATATTTGACTGTTATTATTATTATTATTATTATTATTATTATTATTATTATTATTATTATTATTATTATTGTCACTGCATTATTAATGTACATGTGCATATATGTGCATTATTAATGTCACTGCAGTCTATAATAAGTTCTACTATCTAGATGGTAAAATAATGATATGATATCATAAAACCTATGGTAAAATAAACAGTAATATAACATTAAAGGAAACAGAATAATGAAAAAAAAATACAGTTGCTTTGATTTCTCTATGGTAATACGTAAGCATAATAATACTTAGTTATTGATTGCTCTGAATTAATTTTTTAGTTAAGTGCTAATTACTATTTAATAATAGAGTAGGTATTTAAAAGTTAATCCCCATGTACAGTGTGATGTGACATTTTAAATTAAGGAATACTTACTGTAGTTATAATGTCATTAGTGAATTGGGATATAAATTGAAGTTACAAGGCAATTTACTTGTAACTATCAATTAATCATCTTAATTAAGCAAAAATAGCTGCAAGTTTACAAAAATTTTATGTTTGTTTTCTTCCATTATAAAACCTTGCAGGAATGAAAATATAAAATAATAAATAATAAAGAAATAATAAAAGAAATAACGCAAGCATAAATCCATAAATTAAGAAAAATAAGACCAGGCATTCATTTAAGAAGTGCTGCTGTATAAAAGGAGGATGGGTTCAGATGGCATGTAAGTCAGTTTTGTTTTTCATGGCATCTTCTTTTAATGCTGTGAAACCCTTCATTAGCACTAAGTAACGAATACATGACATATTCTCTTTAGTGTGCCATATGCCATCATCAGGTTTACTATGACACTCCCTGCTTTTCCAATACTGCATTAGAGAGAGCACACTGGCACATTCTGTCCAGGACACTTTGCTATGCTTGGTGTGCATGATCACCTGGGTACAGTGGATATATTTTTTCATGTTAAAACCTTTTTTCTTTTCATCTCATGGCAACATCTATGAAATTTAGTACAGTCATTTGCGTTATCAAATTCGTTATGCATTTATGTTGGTTACTGCTACTCTAGCAAGGAATCGAGTAGCCCTAGAGGAGGAAGTCCATAAAGTAACACTTTGTTCAGTGTTAAGTTGTTCTTCTCAGTTTTGTTTCATACTACATAGAAAGAAATGCACAATGATATTTGTTACAGTCATTTTCTATAAGCCTCAGTGAAGCCAATTAATAATTTTTTTGTTTTGTTTTGTTTTTTTTTGTTTGGTACACCTAATTTATTGACATTGAATAAGTGTTTATCTGTTTAACAGTCACTAGGTTAATAATTTATCATTTCACTATCAGACAGTTGTAACTAGCCATCTAATTCTTTTGATCAGCTTATTCAATGTCAATAAATTAGGTGCACCAAAGAATAATAAAAAAGAAGAATTATATCTTACTATCATCATGAGGTGAAAATGAGGATCCACTCTTTGTGGATTATTTGGAAAATGAGAATCCACTCATTTGGATAACTTATGAAACTAGGACAAATAACAAACAATGTTTTTGTTTCGAATTTTCTAGTTTCAATGAAACATCAAGGATGTTTCCCCAACTTAATTTTGTCCAGCCTTATATGGGGTCCCTATGGGGTACCCAGGCCCCCCTCAATTCAAACACTAACTGTATTAAGTGGATGTTCAGGGATATCTTGGGATGAGCACAGGACAGTCTTTATGAAAATAGCTGCAGCTCTTAGGTACAAATTTACAGTATCCTTGTAAGATTCTTGCTGAAGCAAGGAATAGACTGTTTTTGGAAGTGCAAATCTTAAAGACATTCATGTGAGTCACAAGTGTAGAAAGCTCTAAGCAAATATAGAACAACAATATGAAAATAATTCTGCAAGTAATAGTAAATAAATAAATAACATGGTAGCAGATGGATTGTTTGCCAATGTTTTATGCTTATTTGAATCCAGAAACCAGAATATTCCTCTTGGCAATGCTGTGCCATTTCTGAGACATATGCATTATGCTATTTGCACAATAAGAAAAAAAAAAAAAAAGCTTTTCATTCCCATTCATATTCAATGGAGAATACAGAATAAATGCATGAGGGGTTGTAATATAGCAAGCAGTGAGAATTTGAAGCCTGGTTAATGTTTCGAAGAAATAAACTTCAAAAAGCCTGGAAGTGTTTTGTTTTTAGAAACTTTGACAGAAATGTGCTTTCACTCTTGTACCTTTTTCTGCTGTATCTGTTGTCTCTTCTGTTGTGCCTGTTTTATTTTTATTTTATTTTTTTTCGACAATATGTTCTTCTAATGAAGAAATGTTCATTATGTTTCATTTTGGAATAGTTTGGTCAGGTATAGTGCATATACAGTATGTTGTGTTTTGTAGTAAAAGGCTAAAATCTTTAGACCATTTTTCCTCCATGCAGCTTCCCTATAAATAAAATAAATTGTAAACCATTTCCCAACAATACTTCTCAATCTTGAATGAGGGAAATACAGTTTAATAAACAATTAATTTATAGGCTGTGAATAGTCTGAGTTGCTATAGTTCTGAAGTAAACTGTTGGTGATTGACAATCTGAGTGATGATTATCTTTAAAATCAACAGGCTATTGTTGTCATAGTTAGTTTTAACAAGCTAGCAACTTAACATGTATTAGCCTACCATGTCCTACTCTAGATACTAGCTAGTTAACTGCTAACTATTAACCATTTGAAGCACAAAAGTGAATAATTTGTCAAATTGATTAAATTCAATTAACTAACATTTTCAATTAACTTTTTTACTGATATGGTACTTTGTGGCTTTTTTTTTTCTTTCAATACAATAACTATTTTAAAAACCATAGCTCCCTAAGCTTCCTCTTATACCATTTATAATAAGACACTGGGATGCAGGTTACAACTCTAAACAGGATGTGACCTAGCCTAATTTCTTTTTTTTATTGGAGAGGGTGTTTCCCTTGTTGCAGTAGTGATGATGTTCCAGTGAATAATCTATATCAGTGATCAGTAATCCTGTTCCTGGAGATCTACCTTCCTGAAGACTTTAATAATTCTGCCCACCCAACCACTGCTCTACATGATCTTGAAGATACAATTTCATAGATGGTGGAATCTGTGTTGTCATTTTTTTTTAGCAGTCTGATACTAATGACAAGATTTTGATTCAGGGATAGGTTTGACCACCATAGCTGTTCTTCTTCACTTCACTGATTTGGAGCAGAGTGAAGTCATGAGGGTGCTCTAAGTTTTACTTATTTTATTTTAATGAATAAATTATCAGGTGTATGCAGGCATCAAAAAATCTCCTATTGTCGTTCTTCTAAGTTCAATTCAATTTAATTAATAAAGCATCTTTAACAAATGGGTGTTGTCACAAAGCAGCTTTACATGAACCCAGGTATAAAATTTTAACTATTTAAATAAATAAATAAATAAATAAATAAAAGATCTCTAATGAGCTAGCCAGAGGTGACACTGGCAAGGAAAAACTTCATGACATGGGATAGTGTGATTATAAATAATTTATCTTCTATAACTGTATATTATTGAGCCAAAAAGTGCTAACTCTGTTAACAGTTAACAGGAACTTGAATAGGAGCATCATTAGAGTTTTGAACTGAAACACAAACTGAAGTTCTCTTCCACGGTGGAGGCTTGAGTATATATACTATTCTTAGCAATTGCACTCTTAAGGCTATCCAGGGAAGAACATCCACAGCCATCCTTAGGGTCTTTGTTTGGTATCATCCACAGTAATCTCTGTGGCTGTCCATGTGGCATCATCCTCAGCAGCAGCAAGTGATTTCAGGTGATGAAAACTCTAAGCAGAAGTGAGGCATCAGGATGGATCAGGTAAATCCGAAAGAGTCAGGATCACTGGCATCTTTAGAGTACTAATAAAGTCCCCATGAAGTGCCTTGAAATGAGCAGCGTTATTTGATGAGTTGCAATGAAACAGGAAGTCAAGACGGAAGATATAATGTGGCTCCTCCCCCTTTTTAAATAGCCAACAGTATTTAGCTTACCTCACAGGCCGGCTAAGCTGTACTTGACAGTCAGTCAAGTTAGATGGACAGTTAGATGGATTTTTACAAAGTTGTGGGTAAGACACTTCAGATTCTAGAGAGCATTTAATTAGACAGAAAAACTGATGAGAAGCTGAAGTGCAGAATGATGTCATAAAAAATTTTGATCCATAGTGGTGGTGGAGAAAGATTGTAAATTTTCAATGCATAAATCTTCTAAATGAGAATTTTGTCATTGTTTTGGAGGACACGCTTATAGACAAAACTTAAGGCTAAAATATTCATACTAAAAGCCACAAAACTTTTGATTACACAGGGAATGTAAGTGTGCTCTTGTCCTATAATAATTTTAAAAGATGTGCATTATGTGCAGAGTTCAAGCAGGGGCTCCAGTAAGAGTTCTAAGTGATGATAGCAAAAAAGAAAAAAGAAATGATGCCTAGACAGTGTTTGTGCAGTGACGTGACTCAGACAGCATAAGTCAGACATGACTTTGACAGCATTTAGCTTTGTCTTGAAGCAAGGTGAAATACAGAGAAATGTGAATTATGCTTGCTTGTAATTTACCTGTCCTTGTTTCATGTGGTAATTTAGGTACAGAGCAGCAAACTGATTAGCATTTGACACAAAGTTTTCATGGTACAATTCAAGCAGAGATGATAACAGGAGATGTAACCAAACATTTCAAAGTGTTTTATTTGTCAACAACTTTTGACCAATCAAATTGAAGAATTCAACATCACTGTTGTATAATATACTGTAGCTTATATATACAGTGGGGGAAATAAGTATTAAAATTAAAAATATTAAAGTATTAAAAATAAGTCAACATTTTTTTGGTAAATATATTTCCAATGAGGCTATTCACATGAAATTTTCACCAGACTTTGGTATTAATTCAAGAAATCCAAACATTAAAGTTTATAAATAAAGTTATGTGTAATAAAGAGGAATGACACAGGAAAAAAGTATCGAACACAATAACTGAAATTTATTTAATACTTAGTGCAGAAGTCATTGTTTGTAATGACAAACAAGACACTTCCTGTATGAAGAAATTAATTGTCCGCAGTATTCAGGTGTGATTTTGGCCAATTCTTCTAAACACACTGTCTTTAAATCTTGTTCAATTGGATTCAAGTCAGGTGATTGACTGGGCCATTCTAACGCCTTGATTTTTTTTTTCTCTGAACCCAGTTGAGAGTTTCATTTGCTGTATGCTTTGGATCGTTGAACTGCTGGAAGGTTCACCCACGTCTCATCTTCATCATCCTGTTAATTGACAGCAGATTGTTCTCAAGAATCTCCTGGTAAAGAGCTGCATTCATTGTTCCTTCAATTATATGAAGTCTGCCAGTACCATACGATGAAAAACAGCCCCACACCATGACGTTTTCTCATCCAAACTTCACTGTTGGTATAGTGTTTACATATAGAGTTACATTTTGCTCTCATCTGACCAGACTACACTCTCCCAGTATTTCATAGGCTTGTCCAAATGAATTGAAGCAAACTTTAAACAAGCTTCAACATGCCTTTTCTTTAGTAATGGAGTCTTGTGGGTTTAGCGTGAGCAGTGGAGTGCATTGCCTATTGTTTTCTCTGTGACAATGGCACCTGCTGACTCAAAGTGTTTCTGGAGCGCTTTCCAAGTGGCCCTTGGCCTTTGGGTTGCTCTTCTGACTATTCTTCTGACTCTTTGGTCAGAAATCTTGCGAGGAGCGCCTGTGCGTGGCCAGTTGATGACAGAGTGATGTTGCTTCCACTTGCAGATAATGGCCCCAATGGTGCTTACTGGAGGATTCAGAAGTTTTGAAATACATCTGTATCCAATTCCATCAATATGTTTTGGAACAACATGGTTGCAAAGGTCTTGGGAGAGCTATTTGCTTTTACCCATCATGAGATGTTTCTTGTGTGATACTTTGGTAACAAAAATCCTTTTTATAGACCATTAATTTACTAACCCAGCTAATATTAATTTGCACAGATAGGAGGTATAATTACTTAAGGATTTCAACTGGTTCCTTGCCTTACCTTACCTTGGAAAACTGCTATTTCTTAGCGTCTTCAATACTTTTTTTCCTGTCATTCCACTTTATTACACAAAACTTTATTTATCAACATTAATGTTGTGAATTCTTCATATTTCCAGATTTCTTGAGTTAATACTAATGTCTGGTGAAAATTTCATGTGAGTAGCCTCATTGGAAATGCATTTACTGAAAAAATGTTGGCATGTTCAATACTTATTTCCCCCAACGTACACACATATATAGTACATAAAGTGTTCTAATAGTATTCCCAACTATGCACAGTCTATTGAGTGACCAGAAAATGAATTTGTTTCTCCACTTCATCAATTGCATTATCAGAGCCAGCTGAAGCTTTTAGTTTGACAGGTCACCTCTCTATAGAAGTGTTTGGCTATCAGAAGCTCTTACACAGCAGGGAGATGGACATGACATTTCCTAAGTGAGTTGGGGGAAAAAAAATCCCATTAAAAAGTATGAATCACTGAACTGCTATCAGCACATAAAATAACAAAGGGACAGACCTTTTTTCATCCTCATGATCAAAAGCATGTGTGCTAACGGTGCTTTAATTACCACCATTCACATTGCTCATTAATTCATTCAAATGTCTTATACAATTTGATCACATTGTTGAAACATTTCAAAATTCCAGGCTTGAACAGCTATAAAATATTCAGCCTGTTCATACATCTGAACCAGAAGTATTCTATTTATAGAACTATTTATAGGCCTAAAAACTAAAAACGGCACCTGTGAAAGGCGCCGTCAGCCAGTTGAAAAACTAAGCCCGGAGAAGGGGGAGTGGCTCTTTTTTCCAGAAGTACATGCTGAAATATCACACTTCTGGGGGAAACCAGACACTAGCTGTATTTATAACCCCGCAACGTCAAATTATTTGGCCATTGTTAGGAGGTGCTTGTGAGCCACCTCTCTCTGTCGATGGTAGGTAATTTAGGGAGACCGGCTTTGCCTTCCAGGCCATGTAAGGCCGCCTTGGCAATGGTGGACAAAGCCTATGCGACAGCAGGTCTTGCTTGTGGGTCACTGCATACAATGGTAGTGTTGCAGGCCTACCAAGCACTGGGGAGAGAATTGGGCCAAAGGCTGTGGCAGAGCTTTGTGCGCCACCGATTTGTCTCTCTGGCCAACCAGACAAATGGTCTGTCATATCGGCCGTTCAATAGGTAGCTTGGTTGCGGTGGAGAGGCACCTATGACTCAACCTCTCAGGAATGGGGGACAAAGATTGACACTCCTTGCTTGAGAGTCAATCTTTGTCCCCCATTCCTGAGAGGTTGAGTCAAAAGTCGGTGGTCAACACTGTCGAGTTTGCCCGGGCATCCATGAGTGGAGCCCGGGCCGGTGCTAGTGCGAGGGAGGCAGCCTATGAGAAGCTTCTGACTCTAAAGGTAGCTTTAGCTTTAGCTACCTTCTGCTGGCCCTGACATCTCTCAAGCGAGTAGGAGATTTACAAGCACTCTCTTTTGCCCCTTCCTGCCTTGAATTTACCCCTGGATTAGGCACGACCTTCCTATCTCCAAGGCCAGATTATATTCCTAAAGTCCCTACATCTGCTGCCAAGCCAGTAGTGTTGCAGGCTTTCTGCCCTCCTCCGTTTCTCACACCAGAACAAGAGAAATTGCAAATATTGTGTCCAGTAAGGCCTCTCTTTACTTACTTCCACCGCTCCAGCCAGTGGCATAAGTCGGAGCAGCTGCTGGCCTGCTTTGGCGGTGACAGTAGAGGCAATGCTGTGTCAAAGCAACGCATCTCTAATTGGATAGTGCAAGCAATCTCTATTGCTTACGCAGTGTGCGGTCTCGCTACTCCTCTGGGCATAAGGGCCCATTCCACTAGGGGGGTCACCTCCTTGAAGGATTTGTCTAAATGGGTACCCTTACAGGATGTGTGTGCTGCAGCGCGGTGGTTTACACTACACACATTCATTCGCTATTACAGCATGGATATACATTCCACCCAGGGCTCAAGTGTCCTGCAGTCACCCTCAGGCTCGGATTTTTTTGAACAGGCCATTTCCCTCAGTGCGACATAGTGGGTATTCTCATTCCCACAGCGTGGAGCTCAGGCAATGGGGAGTTCCCTTCGAAAAGGGCATTTCTGGGTAACCCTGTTCATGGCAAACCTATAAATAGGCATGATGTTACACAAGCTTCAGATGCTGATCACGCGCGAGGGCGCTTCCCACAGCGTGGAGCTCACGCAACGTCTCATTCCCTTCTCATGGAACTGAGTTACATGCATAACTCAGACATTTTTATTAATGTTTTCCATCAAGTTCTGCTAAACAACTTAATTGCTGGATTTGCTGAGGTCTGAATTTTAAGCACCCAAGCTGTAGAGATATAATGCTAATGGTGCAGGCTTCCTGTGGAGAGAACGTGCCTGGCTGCATTTTCTAACTCATTAGCACCACGCCATGATAGAGCCTAATGCCCTCTCTCTGCAGAGGGGTTGAGGTGGAGAAAGACAGCACAGAAGATCATACCTGATGTGCTTGTGTGCATTTAAGATTATTTATTATTAGTAGTTCCTCAATACTACAAGGCATCTGAACATTTAATAGTTTATCTGTAAAAATTGCAAATTGCATGATTTTGGTATGATTTGAATACAGAATATAAATAAATAAATATGTAAGGGTCAGCTCAGTAGGTAGTGATGCCTCCTCACAGCTCACCGGTTCTGTCATGAGTCTGGGTCACTCTCTGTGCTGAGTTTTTCATGTTCTCCTATCACTTCAAAAAACAAAAAACAAAAGAAACAAAAGTAAACATGCAAATAGATGGATTGGCTGCACTAAATTACTTTTAGTTGTGTGTGTGTGTGTGTGTGTGTGCATGGTGCACTGCAACGAACTGGTATCTCATTCAGGGCATATTCCCACCTTGTTCCCATTGTTCCATGTTAAAGTACTTAATGATAGTGTTGAATCCGAGTCCACCTTTGTCGAGTTCAAGTCGAGACCAAGTCCTTAACCAATTGAGTCCGAGTCCAAAAGGGACCAAGTTGGACTCAAGTCCATTTCCTTAATGGTCTGAGTGGAGTCCGGCCGAGTTCAGAAAGTAATTAAATTTTTTAAAATAAATAAATAAATAAATTGCAATTTTAAACTCAACTCTGAGCTATTAAATTAATATTTTAAAATTCACAAACCAATGGCAACATAAATGTAACAAAAAATACCACTATTATATCTTGCCATTGTAATTTTTTATTTTTATTTCATGTCATCAACACCTCAACTAGTTTCTTATGAAAAATGGTTCGAAAGAAAAAAAGGGATATGTAGAACTTTTATTATATTACAAGTGCATGAAAATACAAATGACCTTATTTTGTTATTGTATCACACTATATTGTGTCCTCCAGTTTGAGTTGACATTTCAATTATATGATGCCACTCCCCCACAGTTATATAGGCTGAGAGAGAGAGAGAGAGAGAGAGAGAGAGAGAGAGAGAGAGAGAGAGAGAGAGAGAGAGAGAGAGAGAGTACAGAGTACAGGTACATTTAGCAGCATGTCATAACAACAAGCTTCCTGCTTTATTATTGCTTTTAATCCATCTATGAATGACAAGAAACTCATTTCTGAGTTTACATTCACTTTAGACATAACCAACTGTTTTTGCATGAATGCTCGGCCGGACCTGGATTCCTTTCCATGCAGAATATTACACATTACACACTTCATATACAGTTTTTTTGTTTGTTTGTTTTTAATTGGGAAAACATTGGCACAACATCATTTCATAATGTGTGATTTAAAATGTCAGTGTTTAAAGAAATTATTTCTTTACAGTATGGATTTATTAAATCTCCAATCCCTTACCATGTGATAAGCCAATTCAGCTAAAGTTCCTTCACACGTCTTTCCTCCTGTGATTAGTAGTGAGCAACACATGGCTGACTGCAGTCAGCAACTATGCAACTAAATATTTCAACTTTTCTAAAGCTGTAAAATGCAGAATATTACACTGAGACATAATTTGTGCATATTGTGCTGATATTAGCTGGATGAGTGTGTGCTATCATGGGTTTCAAGCTCATTTGTATTTTTAGCTTTGCACATGTGGACTATCATCTTCATCCAGACCCCAGATTTTCAATGGAGTTCACATGCAGAGACTGGCTGTTGCAAAACAGTTTTTTTCTGTTGTTGTTGTTATTTTCTGTTTTAATTTGGGGTCTTTATCCTGGTGCAAGATCCATCTGTGGCCAGGTCTTAACCTTCTGGCAGAGGCAAAAATGGTTTTGGCCTAAACTATCCTGGTAATGATGGGAGAAATAATGATGCAATCAATCTTCAAAAGAGCCCTTGGACCAACTGCAAACCAGCGCCAAACCATTAATAATGTATACTGTATTTTATAGAGGGGTTAGAGGCTTTTCCTTGCATGCAGTTCCCATTTTTCAACAAACATATGGCCATACTCTGAATTACCTGAAGGTGGCATTACTATATTTTTGCTCTCCAAAGATTATTACTATATTTTTATAGGTCAAAGCCTCTTTATTCATTCATTCATTCATTCATTCATCATCAGTAAGGTCTTTATCTTGGTCATGGTGAAACCTGAGCCTACCCTGGGACTCTAAGTATAATTCAAGAACCCTGGATGGGATGGCAGTCCATAGCAGGGCACCATGCACACATAGACTATATGACCAAAAGTATGCAGACACCTGACATTCATACCGATACCATTACCGCATGTGGGCCTTCCCCAAACTGTTGACAAACATTTCAAGTAGTTAAACTTAGAGACAAACATTCACCTGCTGCCTTAAAAACCTGAGTAATCTCAACTTGAAGATAACCTTTGTTTCAACTCAAAAAGTTAAGTTTTACAAGTTTTACTAGTCAAGAAAATAGATTACTTTAAGTTTATTTTTTTAAAGCCTATAAACTTGAGTTCAATATTCAGTGACAATATTCAAAACTTGTCATGGCAATTGGAGCTAAGGAGAAGAAATATTTTCACATAACTTAATGGGGCTATCATGTTTTACAGTGCACCAATTTTGAAGCACACAATGTCTAGAATGTCTTAGTATGTTGTGGTATTATGATTTCTTTTCACTGAGGCTCAAACTAAGTGGAAGAAGTGTGTGTGCCTGCACAGAGCCCTAACCTCAACCAAACTGGACCCATTTGAGATCCAGGCCTCCTCATCTGACATCAGTGCCTGACCTCACTTACAGTATGTTCTTGTTGTTGAATGGGCAAATCCCTACAGCCATGCTACAGAAACCAGTGGAATTCCTTCCCTGAAAGTGGCGGCTGCTATAACAGCAATGGTGTGCACCTTTGGAATGGTATATTCAACAAGCATATATGATTGAGTTTTTTCAGTTGTCTACATACTTTTGGCCATAGAGTGTATATTCATACACCCATCCATACTAATGGGCAATATTAGCACTGGTAATCCACCAACCCATTTTGGAGAGCTGGGAGGAAACTGGAGTATCACTAGGAAACATGAGAGGAAAACAGGAAGAACATGTGAAACTCCACACAAACAGAAATTAGATTGAATCTGGGACCTTGGAGCACTTGAGGTGGAAATTCAACTGTTTGAGCCACCATGACACCACAGTGACTCTTAGAAGAAATTTTAAAAAATGGCTCTTCCTGGGGCATCACTACCCGGTAAGTGTTTAGGTAAAGATATCATTCATAAAGCATACCATATAGTCAAATCCCAGCAGTAACTTAGATACAGTGTGCAGAATACCAGCTAATTATTGACTAATGTGAGTGTTATATTTCCAACAGCACTGTGCATAACTAAAAAAGTGAACTGGTTACTTTCTCTGAAATATGCTGTGCATGTCAGCAATTACAGATATGAAGTGCCTCTAATTAGTATTGATATGCTACATTAAGTAAAACCAGAATGCAGTGAACAGCAGGCAAACATGATGACTTGTTGGCACACTCTGACTTTCATCCTCAAAGAGACCTAATTATGTAGCGCTTGGAGATTAATGAGGTCATGACTACATGGAGAGTGTTTGAGTTACTACTGAGTGATGTAGACCTGTTTGAAAGAGATGCAGTGTCAGAGACCACATTGTCTGTGCAGCACAATCAGAGAGAGCACTTTTCATCTTGAGATATTTCACTGACCTCTGCTAAGATTACCTTGACATGTGGTGTTTAGGTCGCAGAAAGCTAATTAATCCCCCCTGACCTGAATTTTCCATGGGATTGATAAAAAATGACGCAGGCTAATCACAATATATCCCTAGCCAATTTAGTCCTTGTCTGAAGAAGCTTTGTATAGCTTTTACAGCAAAAATGACATGGTAAATTTATCCATCCATCGTTTGGAGCCTGGAGCCTATCCCAGGGCACTCAGGGCACAAGGGAAGGGTTACCCTGGACGAGGTGCCATCCCACCACAAGCACAATCTCACAGACATTCACACACTACAAACAATTTGGAAATGCCAATCAGCCTCCAACGCATGTCTTTGGACTGGGGGAGGAAACCGGAGTACCAGGAGGAAACCCCCAAATAATGGGGATAACATGCAAACTCCACACAAACATGGAATTGAGGGAATTGAACCCCCAACTTTGGAGGTACAAGGCAAAGATGATAACTACTAAGCCTACACTGTAACTTAAGTTGCTTTATTACCAGTTAAAGTAACCCATTAAATAGCCATGCTCATAGTCCAGAGGAATATTATTTTCCATGTCTGAGCTATGTGTGAGCTATCTTGATACATCCCTGTATGTATTTTGGCTATTTAGAGAACCAAATCTTGAGCCGGGATTGGCAAAATGGGAATAACGTCATCCCTTAGAAGAATATGAAAATACAGAGGCCATCAGTTCTGTTAAAAACCAACCCCAACTTTTGTATATATGCTGGCTTTATACTTTGTTGATTCTAAGCTTTATGCAGGCTTTTGAACTCTTGATAACAAAGAATAATGCTAGGTTTTTGTACTCGACTTGAACCTATATGCCAGTTTGTGTTCTTTGTATTCTTAGGTTTTAAGCCAGCTTTGTGATTTATGTATTTAATCTTTATACATGGCATGCTGTACATATATAAATATTATCTAGATTGACTTCATTTTGTATACAGATCACAATATCAGATATAATTTGCATGCCCTTTAGACCTGCCTGAAAACTGAAGTGCTCTTATTTTTGTAAATCTTTCCATTTCTCCTGTTTTTGTTTATACAGGAAGACCGGGAGGACTTTTTTGTGTTTTGAATATGAAAGGTAGTTTATAAAGCACAGTTAGTGATTTTTTTGTTGTTGTGGTTATTTTGATGTTACTCACACTGACCCTTTTCTCTGGCAGCAAGCTCATTTTTTTCTATTTTTCAATACATTTGCATCACAATGACTAATCTTGTGTTCGATGTCTTTGATTTATGCTATGCCCTTTACTAACCTCTGACAATGAGCCTGATGTTAACTTGTTTTTAAACATGAAATAAAATGTTTGTAACAGTCTGGGTGAAGAGCCATTTTGAGATATAAGGACTTAAATCTTTTGACATTCCAGGTAGCAAAATCTCAAAGTACTATCATCTACATATATATCACAATGTGGACTATACTTTAAGTTTACCTTACATTAACAATGATCAAAATGCACATTTGAGACTGTTCGAAGTAGTCATTATGTTCATTAGATAGCCAAACACAGATGTTCTGTACGATCAAATCCTCTTTACTTACAAACACTCAAACTCTCTAACAAACTCTCACTACATATGCTAGATGACTATTAGTCCCAGTTTCACTGGAAGCTTCAGTTTATTATGTGCATTGCATTTAGATAACTAATGTCAGTAATATTTAATACTATTGTTATCTGATGTAGCTATAATTTGCTAATAATAATTGTCGAATGTCTTTGTTGTTCTGAAGAATTTCTAATTTGCCAGATTGTTTACACACTGTAGGTGAATAGCAAATACCAATCCTGTTTTATCCCACTGTTTAATTAATAGTTAATTAGTAAATCAATGTGTTAACATCCTAGCAAAATATCTACAGTTAAAAGTTTCCTTCTCCTCTGGCTTGTTATAGTAATGTTTTGAGTGTGCTCTATACTGTCAGTGAGTAAATATTGGCTGACACATTTTACTGTGTTGTTTGTGTATTTAACATTGCACCAGCATCCTTGCAAAAATAAAAAAGTAACACCACAGTAATAAACCTCAGTAATAAACTTTATGTGGTTAATGTCACAATGATTTCATTACTTTTATTTAATTACTTAGCATAGATGTATTTTACCAAAGTGAGACAGAGTCAACTAGAAGCATGCAGCTGTGCATGCTCGAGTCTTAAGTGTCTTAAGTGTCCAGTATTGTGTACAGTGATATGAACTAACAAAGTTCCATTCTCAAGCAAAGTACCATAACTGCTCCAACTTAGACCATCTGCCCTTAACACCATTTTACAATGCCACTCTATCTGCAAAAGTATTTTAAAGTCTCAGTGCCACCTCTGGGTTTCCTATTCTGGCCTCTGTATTTATTAGAGTGATGTAAATAGAGAATGTTGCTGATATTTTTTAAGCTTCCATAGGGAATGAGGCTATCCCTGTAGTGATATATTTACTATAGGATTCTAGGAGTATTTGAGTAATTTATTGTTCCATTTCAGGGCAGGTGAGGACCACCTTGGGCAAAATGCATTTTTATCACAGTCACATTTGTGGACTATTCAATAGGGAATAGTCATTTTACACAGACTTGAAAATGCACTCAGGGAAATCAAGTTGATACTGTCTATAAAAAAACAAATAAAAAGAATATCCCACAAACTATTCTGGGATGGGAATTGTGATGAACCAAACATCTGAGTTGATAAAATGTCTTTGTAATTAAGGTTGCTGTACTAGTGTGGTTAAGAACAAGAACAGTGACAAGGGCAGATCTGCTTCACCATGTTAAATTTAGAAAAAAATTAAAAATCAGATAGGGGTTCTACCAACACATTTCATAAAATGTGAGACCCTTTCCTGGAATATGCGGTATATCGAGACATATCACGGGGTGTCCAGGGGTCCTTAAAAAGTCTTAAGATGTCTTAAATTCCTTATTGTAAAAACAAGGCCTTAATTAGCTTTAAAATGTCTTAAATTCATGTTTCAAAGGTCTTAAAAATGCAACCAAACCGACACTGTGATGCAGATTTAGATTTTATTTTTGCTCATTGCTTTTGAGATGGTAAACCCGTGTTACTGTGTTGCACTCAATGTGTGTAGCTCAGTGTTTTAGAGTGGCTCGGTTTACAGTAAACGCCACTCCACACCAACTTCATCTCTGTCTGTGCTGTGAGTTTGAGTCGCCTATAATGTTATTATTATATATCACTATTGTTATATTACTATTTGTACCCCCAGATTATTTATTATTATTATTATTATTATTATTATTATTATTATTATTATTATTAAGTATTATTCAGTGCAATATTATATTACAATATAGCAAAGGTTAACACACACACACACACACACTATATATATATATATATATATATATATATATATATATATATATATATATATATATACACACACATATACACACACACACACACACACACACACACACACACACACAGTACTGTATATATAGTACTGTATACTGTGGTTTGTTTGTGTAACTCACACATGGTGGAAGAACTTGGTGGCTGCGTGGCTGCAAGTGCAAATATTTTATTTATTTTTATTTATGTTTTATTTATAGCTGTGCCTGGACAGATGGCAATTGTATCTGTTGTGGTGTTTTCTACTATAAAAAAGAAAAGAAAATGTTAATTTACTGTTGTATCGTGAGTCAAGAGTTCACTGTCAAGGTGAATGCTGTGACCAGAGAGATGGTAATTTGATCTGCTGTGGTTTTTCTTCCTATATTCCAGTAAACACACTGCACTGCTTTCAGGAGCTCAACATATCATCCACGTGTATTCCTTCTGAAACAAATTGATGAAAGAGCAGATAGGGATCCACATGCATGTTAAAAATGTTCTCTCATCAATCACACTGCATATCAGCTGATGTATGTAGTGCAGAAGGTGGTGGGATTGGGAATGCACAGTGATATTTACTAAACATTGGACTTGATTTATTGTCGCTCTTCTGATTCCATGATTGCAGTGCCATTTAGCCATTATCATTTTTCAATCTAACAAAACAGGAAAAATGTTACCCTAGCTCAGGCAACAAGCTTTCATTGCTGAAAATGGTTGCATTTTAACATGAGTAACAGATTTGAGAGGCAGTGGATAATGGCCAGATTGAAAAATATATCACGTTCCACTCCTGTCAGCTAAGAATAGAAATCCGAGGCTATAGTGGGCACAGGCTGACCAATGGCCTCAAGGTTTGAAATGCATTCTGATATGCTTTTCTGTTCACCATGGTTGTAAAGAGTGGTTATTTAAGTTACAATAGCCTTCCTGTCAACTCAAACCAGTTTGGCCTTTTCTCTCTGACCTCTTTCATTAACAAGGCCACAGAACTTTGTTTTTCACACCATTCTGAGTAAACTCTAGAGTCTGTGTAGAAACCAGGAAATCATATAAGGAGGTCAAGAGATGACAATGCATTTTCATAAATAATTATAACGATATGTATAATGACTTCCATATTACATATTCATTATGCATAATGAATTCCATATTACATGATATGAATATATTCATAGTTCATTACAAATATGGTAGAAACTGTGTTAGCCTTAAATAATTAAAGTATCAAAATGGTAAAGAATTATTGGCACCTAACGTTCAATGTGTTTTGATTGTCTTTTAGACTAAGACTGCAAATTTTAAAATTTTACTGATTATCAAAAAAAGATTTTTAAAGTCTACAAATATCCAACAAAAAATATGATTTACTTGCATCTATTTGGACCACTGTGCATATGATTAATTTAAACATGAGGTAGAACAGTGATACAATGTGTATTGTTGCCACCACAGAGTGTTGATCCTGAGCTCAGGTTACTGTTTGTGTCATCATTGGCATGTTGTCCCTGTGTCTTTTCGGAGGTCTTAAATTCCCTCCCACCTTGCCAGTAGGTGGGTTGGTGTCTATAAATTACCCCTAGATGTGACAATGATTTTTTGACTTGCAATGAATTCAGTTAAACTAAAATAGCCCTAAAACCATAAATTCAAATAGTTTACAGGACATGTTTTAATCTCTGCGACTGACTTGTATTGTGGATCGTTTTAACTTGCCATTCACAGAAAAGGTCATCGGGTGCACTTTTACCTAATGGGATGTGCGTGGAACAATGCCTAATCTAGTCACCTTTAAAAGCAATTATTTCAAAGCGTAGGTTACTGCAAGAAAAAAAAATGGCCACACTTAGCTTTCTGTGCATTTCATAATTCCTTGAATGTCATGATAATCAAGCCAGACAGAAATGGGAAAACTGCAGGCAGGCATGCCATGTGCCATTTCTGCCAGTCAGCACAGAATCACTCCACTGTATCCTCATTACAAAGAAGGTTTTAACAGAATGACAGGAGAGAAGATTGTCCAAGATCTGATGTTTGCCCATAAAACTAAATATGAAGAGACAGCATTAAAAAAACAACTTGAGAAATGATGGTTGGGCTACATGTTGTGCTTCTCAGAATTTCCATCCATCAATAAGTGGTGTGATTTTTGTGCTTATTTTCACTAATTTAAGCGTCAGTATACATTGGGACTTAAGTAATTGGAAAATTACCAATTTGTTTGTTGTTGGGTTATTTTTTTTATTTTATTTTTTTTGTAATTTATGCATGCACAAAAGCAAACATTTGATTAAATGATTGCTGTTATTTAAGCACATTAGGAAATTATTACATTTCTTAAAATAAGGACCAAAGAGAACTCAATGCAAGTTAACAATCCTGAGATCCTAAATCCATCAGCTAGTCCACAGAGCAAGAAAAAGCTTCAGTGTGCTGCCAGTTTTAGTTTCTGGAAACCTAATTGACTAGGCTAAAAAGTGATAGCTACATTTCAGGGATTCTAGGTGCATTGGTGCTTGAATGTCTGTGAACCCTTTAGAATTTTCTAGCTTTCTGCATACATATGAACTAAAACATCATCAGGTTTTCACACAAGTCCTAAAAGTAGATAAAGAGAACCAAATTAAACAAATGAGACAAAATATTATATGTCGGTGTGTGGCAAAAGTATGTTAACTTTTGCTTTCAGTATCTGTTCTGACTCCCTTGTGCAGCAACAACTGTAACTAAATGTTTTCTGGTAACTGTTTTCAGTCCTGCACATCGGCTTGGAGGAATTTTAACTCATTGCTCAGTACAGAACAGCTTCAACTCTGGGATGTTGGTGGGTTTCCTCACATGAACTGATGCTTCATGTCCTTCCACAACATTTCTATTCGATTAAGGTCAGGACTTTGACTTGACCATTCCAAAACATTAATTTTGTTCTTTCTTTTTGCAACCCTGCCATGCAAAGCATTGTTTTTCAGTGTTCTCCTGATGGTGGACTCATGAACATTAACATTAGCCAATGTGATAGAGGCCTTTAGTTGCTTAGAAGATAACCTGGGTTCCTTTGTCACCTCGTGGACTATTACATGTCTTGCTCTTGGAGCGATCTTTGTTAGTCAACCACTCCTAGGGAGGGTAACAATGTTCATGAATTTCCTCCATTTGTACACAATCTGTCTCACTGTGGACTGGTGGAGTCCAAACTCTTTAGCGATGGTGTTTTAACTTTTTCCAGCCTGGTGAGCCTCAACAACTCTTTTTCTGAGGTCCTAAGAAATCTTTTTTGCTTGTGCCATTATACACATCTACAAACATGTTGTAAAGATCAGAATTTGATTGATCCCTGTTCTTTAAATAAAACAGGGTGCTCACTCACACCTGATTGTCATCTCATTCATTGAAAACCACTGACTTTAATTTCACCTTCAAATTAACTGCTAATCTCAGAAAGTCACATAATTTTGCCACTCATAAATACAGTATGTAATGTTGGGTCATTTTCCTTAATAAATATATTAGCAAGTATAATATTTTTTTTGTCTCATTTGTTTAATTGGGTTCTCCTCATCTACCTTTTGAACCTGGTGATGGTGCAGATATATAGAACATTCTTAAGGGTTCACAAACATTCAAGCACCACTGTATATCTATAGATCCAAATCTGTGCAGGGACATTTTTGGTGACCTTCCAGATGTGACTTCTCTGTCAGGAGTGGAAACCGACTGTGTAGATTTTACTTTGCTCACAAGACTTTTACGAAACTGAAAGGATCCACATTCACTAAACTTTGTCCACTGGAATGCAGATACGCTAAATTGTCTTAAATTTTAAAAGAAGAAGAAGAGGAAGAAGGAGAAGAAGAAGAAGAAGAAAAAGAAGCAGAATTCAGTTAGGGGCTCTATCAAGACATTTAATTAATTGTGGGACCCTTTCCTGGAATATATTGTATATCAAGTCAAGTTGTCAGTTGATTTATAGGTTTCTAATCCCTGCCGTTTGATTTAAGCACATAATTCCTCTTTCATTTGTCTGTCTTTGTTTTTTCATTATTTTTCTTTTTTTTTTATCTGCATGTTCCCGATTATGAAAAGATCATCTGCTGTCCATGCATACTATTCTGCCTCCACTAAAAAAAAAAAAAAAATCAATTAATTGACTTAATGAAAATGTGTACATCGGTTTCAGGTGATTGAATTGAGTTACATTAACAGTTTGTTTTTGTTCATTCAACATGATTTGATCATTTGTTTCAAACTCTGCAGTCTCACCCGACCTGAGGACTGAACCCAGGTCTCACATTTCCACTGCACTATTCTACCACTTTACCTACATGTCTCTTGACTAAATATATTAAAATGCGAACAGCCTGAGCATGAACTTCACCTGTTCCACTGATTTGTCCACTTCTACAGAGCATTTGTTCTCTGTGATTATATGTTATGTTGCTGCCTGCTCTGTGAACATTAATATTGCCATTTGTCTGTGTCATTCCTACACCCAAATCATCAATGAGTAATGACTTGTAAATAATTTACAAAATATTTTCAATCACCCTTACATCATTGCATGTCACCAGTCTGCACTGATGTATTATTCCCATGGTTGAGGTGTGTTTTCAAAATAGACCTCCGTTAGTGATTCACCCCTGTGGTGCTGGCTTATGTATTAAACAATTACTCACTGAAATATTTTTAACTAGCCAGTGGGTAGTGTTGCTGCTGCACAGCTTTAGGCTCCTGAGTTCAATCTTGGCCTCTGGATACTGTCTGTATGGATTTTTACATGTTCTTGCCGTGTTTTTGGGGAGTTTCTTCCAGGTTCTTCAGTTACCTACCACCTCCAAAAGACATGCTGGTCGGTGGAGTGGGAACTCTAAATTTACTCTGTGTTTGAATAAGTGTGTGCACGGTGCCCTGTGACAGACTGGGGACTTGGGGTCTTTGGCTTGGGGGAGGACACTGGAGGAAACCGAAGCATGGGGAGAACACGCAAGCTCTGTGCACACAGGGCGGAGGCAGGATTTGTGAGGCAAACATGCTAACCACTAAGCCACCATGCCCCTATGTTTTGTGTGTGTGTGTTCATGCTTTGTGTTCACTTGTCAGGTCCACACAATCCATGTACTTCAATTCCCATAACACACCATGGCCTACAAACATGGCCACCACGGACTACGCACCCCAGAATCCATGGCGGCTAAATGGTAAATGGTAAACCCTTTCCCAATCACCTGACTGATCTCAGACACACACACACGCACGCATACACACACTCACACATTCATTCTGAGTTTGAGAAGTACAGTAAATGCTCAGTACGTCCTTCCGCATCTGACTTTATCAAACCTTCTTTTCAGTGTTTATGATCCTGGTTTTCGATTCCCTACCAGTTTCTAGATTTACATGCTTAGCTTTGTCTAGTTTAGTTTGTTTGCTTATCGCCTGACCCACGCCTGTTTGTTGATGCTGACTCTGCCTGACGTATTGGATTTATCTGCATTGCTCTCATTAAAGAACGCTGAACTACAACTGCATCTGTCTCAGCTCCTGTTTCCTGAGAGCACAATACCAGTCCCTGTAGAAGATGCTACTATAGAAACAATAATACAGTGCTAGGGTAAGCACATTAATTTACTGTATATGCTGTTATAGAAAATCAACACCTTCTGAACAATCAGATTTAAGCATTCTAAATTGCTGCGGTATAAATTCCTGTAATCCACACCCCAAATGTTGTTTATACAAGAATTACAAATGAATGACTGATTTAAAAATATCCTTTATCATGATTCCCTGTGATTTGAAGTTGCTACCAATTTTGCATTTCATTATGATTTCTATTCCAGATTGTGTAATGACATGTAATAAAAAAAATGGAAATTGGTAAGGGAATAAGGCTGAATACAGTGCCCTTCACTAATATTGGCACCCTTGGTAAATATGAGCAAAGAAGGCTGTGAAAAATTGTCTTTATTATATAAACTTTTGATCTTTTGTTAAAAAAAAATAAATAGCAAAAATATTCTGCTCTCATGGATATCAAACAATTGCAAACATCCTTGGAGATTTTTTGGCCACTCAAACCATCATCTTCATAGTGCATTGAGACAATAAAGACACACATCCAATCCCAGGTTGATTCATGACATCTCCAGGTAACTGGAACTTCTTACTTACTTCATATATATATATATATATATATATATATATATATATATATATATATATATATATATATATATATATATATATATATATATACATTTACGTCAAATATATTTTTCTCATATAAATTCATAGGGGTGCCAATAATTGTTGCACACCTATATTTACCAAAGTTATGTATTTTTTTGGATAAACCTGTGTTGTGTTTCCCATACATGATATCCATGAGAGCAGAGTATTTTTGTGACCCAGAATTTTTTGAACAAAATATCAAAAGGTTAAACAATAAAGGCAATTTTTTTACAGCCTTCTTTGATCATATTTATCAAGGGTGCCAATATTAGTGGAGGCCACTGTATATGGCAAAGAAAATAATTGTCTCAGGATTTTTCCATAATCCAGCCTGATTTAATGGATGAGCAGATTCGTTTATATTATAAAAAACAGCATTTTTCCTCTCTTTCATTCATGCGTGGAAATGATAATAAGAGGTTACACTCTGTGATAACAGAATTTGATCTTGAAAACATCTCAGGTCACTTGGAAGTGCAGAACAAGATTAATTCAGTAGAATTAATATAATATTTCAGAGTCACAGTAATATTAGGCCCTAAATGTTTGCATGTGCAAAACCACATACAAACTTGAGAACACCCCCTGGAACAAAATGTGCCAACTGATTAAGTAACAGGGCCTCTGGAGGATTGTGTATTTCTCTGTGTTAATTTTTTTGCCTTAATGCACATTCAATTTGAGGCATTTCTACTTTATGGTGCAAAATACTGGCTAGTGTTTATGCAAATTGATTCATTTTGGACCCACAATGCAATTTAATAATCCTGCCTTCAGGTAGGTGGGAGTCCATTTTTGGCTTGGTATGTGAGTGTTAGTGTTTTAAAAACAAATCCCAGCAGCTAAAGGAAAAGAGTGAAGGGAACATAGCAGTGTGGTAATATGAGACAACTTAGGGAGATAGAAATTAAGTCATGCAGCTGCACTCTGGACCAGTTGCACATGTCAAATGGCATGCAAAGGAAGACCTGCAATGAGTGAGTTGCAGTAGTCCAGGCTCAAGATGACAAAATACTGAACAAACACCTGAGTAGGCTCTGTAGAGAGAAATAGCCAGTTGTAAAGTAGAAACCTGCATGACTGAGTCAGGTCAGCATTATGGGAAGAGTAATCTATTACAGATTGTTGATTTTCTTTTTCAAAAACGCATGCTTCCAGTCACTATGCTTGTTGGGTGTCTGTGAGCAGGAAGTTATCAAGCTGTATAGGATTCTAGTGTGAGCTCCTCTGCTTTAAAGAACCCTAAGCAGCAGTGTGTGCAGCAGCAGCCTAGGCCTTGAACTGCATTACAGAAACAATACGATTGTATAATGAAGATTAATTTAATTTGATTAGCTATGATAGAGTCTCCATTAGTCCAACATTCACCTGGGCTTTATCAGAGATCCACTTTAAAAGTCGATATGCGTTGAACACAGGATTGAATAGCTTTTTCAAGGCTCTGCAGAAATGCACTGGTGCAATCCTTCAGTAATTACGCATGGTGACAGTTTACAAATGCCAAGGCTGAATATTTTAGGTGGACCCTCAGGAGGTCAAGCTTCACAAGACAAGAATGTTAAATTACACCTCAATCAGTTTGATGAATCACACAACAATTGGAAGCAGCTCAGCATAACACCAAGGTTGTAGATCTCCAGAAGCCCAGCATTTATTCCATAAGGCAAAAAATCCAAGACCAATAAAAGATTGAACCTTCGGGAACTGGGTTTACCATTAATGATTTCTAAGGTGTAAAATCTTATAATCTTATAAATCTGTATAATCTAAACATATTAAAAGATACGATGGAGTTAGCACATTTGCCTTGCACCTCTGGGGTTGGGGGTTTAATACCTGGTTCTGCCCTATGCACTTTTAACATGCTTTTGCATGTTCTCCCTGTGCTTTGGGGGTTTCCTCCAGGTATTCCAGTTTCCTCCCCAAGTCCAACAACATGCATTTCTAAATTGCCCAAAGTGTGAGTGTGTCATGTGATGGGTTGGCACCCTGTCCATGGTGTCCCCAGCCTAGTGCCCCAATTCCCCTGGATTTAGGATCCAGGATCCCTGTGACCTGTGTAGGATAAGCAGTACATGAAATGGATGGATGGATGGATGGAAAATATAAGATGAGCATGCGCATAAAGCATCCTTTACTGGAAGTAAACTGTAACAGTAGCCAATGTTTTAGTTGTTGTTGTTGTAGCATGCTAAAATAAAATGCTATTTGAGCAAAAAGTCCTTACCCAGGAAAATAAATAAATAAATAAATAAATCCCTCAGCTGATCATCATTCCCCAGTGGTAACTATGTAAATTATGAATTTTGGGAACAAGTTATATTAATATTATATTAATATGATTTACACCATTAGTTAACATTAAACAGAAAACAGGCAATCAGTCAGGTGATCGGCAAACGGGCATAAACAAGGCAAAACAAGAATCGAGAACTAAGGCGAGAACAAGATCAAAACAATAACATGAATCGAGAAACAAACGCTTGGTATACGAAAACTCATGTAATACTTTGTGAAGTGCAAAGAGACACGAGGGGTTTAAATGGCAAGCGTAATCAAGGGTGAACACAAAAGAGCTGAGACAATTGATGACACAGGAAACAAACAATGACAATACAGGGTTGGAGACAGGACATAAAACATAACAAATGCATGTGTCAAAAGTAAACAAAGTCAACAAAGTCAGTGTCACTGAAAACCCAAAAGCATTTGCTCGCTTTGAAGTTGCACTTTGAGCTCGCGCATCGGGTTTTCAAGTCCGCTGAATGCTACAGCGCTAGCTTGAGGGGAAATAGTAACAGAGCCCCCCCAAAAGAGCGCCTGAACACACTCCCCTCCCCTGATGTCTTCAGCAGAGCAGGAAGGCAGAGCGATGTCCTCAGCGGAGCAGGGAGACTGAGCGGAATCCTCAGCTGTACAGGGATGCTGAGAAGCATCCTCAGTCATGCAGAGAGGCTGAGCATCGTTCTCCATAGACTCTGCAGGCTAAACTCAATTGGCTGTGTGACCAGACTCACGTGGACGCAGAGCTTGGTTGGCTGTGTTGTCAGTCTCAAGCATGAGCAGAACTTGGTTGGCCATGTCAGCAGACTTGGGCATGAGCAGAACTTGCTTGGCCGTATTGGCAGACTCGGATGTGAGCAGAACTTGGTTGACCATGTCGGCAGACTCGGGTGTGAACAGACCTTGGTTGTCCGTGTCGGCAGACTCGGGCGTGAGCAGACTTTGTTTGTCCGTGTCGGCAGACTCGGGGGTGAGCAGACCTAGGTTGTCCATGTCAGCAGACTCGGGCATGAGCAGACCTTGGTTGTCCATATCGGCAGACTCAGGCATGAGCAGCGCTTGGTTGTCCGTGTCGGCAGACTCTGGCGTGAGCAGACCTCGGTTGTCCGTGTCGGCAGACTCGGACATGAGCAGAACTTGGTTGTCTGTGTCAGCAACCTTGGACTGGAACTTTCATGGATGGTCACCTCATCAATCTCAGACTGGAACTTGGCATGGAAAGTCACGTCGTTGATCTCTACCTGGAAATTTGTGTGAAAGGTAGTCTTGTCAACCTCTAGCTGGAACTTGGCGTGGGAGGACGCCTCGTCAACCTCGGTCAAGAATGTGGCTTTGGAGGCCGTCTCGTCGACCTGGGACAGGAATGTGGCTTGGGAGGCCATCTCATCGACCTGGGACAGGAACATGGCTTGAGAGGCTGTCTCGTCAACCTGGGACAGGAACTTGGCTTGAGAGGCTGTCCCGTCAACCTTGGACAGGAACATGGCTTGGGAGGCCGTCTCGTTGACCTCAGACAGGAACCTGACTTTATGTTGGAGGTCTGGAGATGAGACCACCTCATGGGTCTAGTGCTGGAACTCTGGGGAGGAGGTCGCCATGTTGACCTCCGACTGGAGCTCGGCAGGTGAGACCACCTCATGGGTTTCAGGTTGGAGCTCTGGAGATGAGGTCGCCACGTTGACTTCTGGCTGGAGCTCTGTGAGTGAGACCACCTTGTGGGTCTCAGGTTGGATCAGTGGGGAGGAGGTGACCACCTTGACCTCCAGCTGAAACTCGGCAGGTGAGACCACCTCGTGGGTCTCAGGTTGGAGCTCTGGTGTGAGGGCCACCCTCTTTGCTTGTATATAATAGGTGGTGAATGGCAGGGAAGATTTTTTCTGCCAGACTGACCCCCTACCCCCCATCAAAAAGGTGTTCCAGGTTGGCCTTAGATTCTGGACTCCCGAATACCATCACAATTATTCCCACAAACTGGGTTACATTCCCAAGTTCCCTGGCTCCCTTGGCCACTAGGAGCTGCACCCACTGGCAGACAGGTCCAAAGAACTGGGAACACATGAACCTGAGCCACTGCTTCTCCTCCGGCTAGGCTAGCAAAATAAAACTGGCAGTCCACAAGAAAATACTCAGCATAGCCAAAAATCCATCATAAGGATCTGGGAGCTCAATGGCAGTCCATTGAGGAAACTGGATTGAATCCAAGGCTTCCACAGTTTCCTTGGCTTACCTGGCATAATGTCTCCTCCGTCTTCCTGCTGCATCCATGGTGTGGCGAAGTATTCTGTCACGTAATGGAGGTTAGGACGGATGCAAGTGCAGATAAGAGCTTTTATTAAAGAGAGGAAGGCAGATAAATCAAAATCATGAGACAAAGGCGTGAGACTAATGATGACACATACGGGAAACAACCCATGACAATACAAGGGCGGAGACAAGACATAAACCATAACAAATGCAGGTGTCAGTGTCACTGAAACAAAGTCGGTGTCACTGAAAACCCAAACACGCGGAAATCCTTACACAAACTAGTCAAATAATACTTTCACTAGTAACCACTGTGGGGATATTGCCTAGTTTAGGTATTGGGAACAAAAAAGACAAACAATAAAATAAGTTAACAAAAATACTTTGTTAGTCTGAAAATATTTAAGATTAGATGAAGCCAACTAACCAACTGTCAACTGTGTTTTGTGTGAGGCTACACTGTCTGTTTATTTTATTTTGCTTTAATGTAACTTTTATCACTTTCATATCACTTTTGTATGAATTTGAGAGATGATTCTGGAAAAAAGCTCCCAAACACTGCTGTAGACCTAGCATCTTCCATCCAATTAAGGATGGTCATTGCATAAGAGGAGGAGTGCTCTGTTGATGGACATGAGCTTCCATGCTGTGCGCTCTCAGATCCAGAATCAATTATTTCAGTTGAGTCATATCCTTTACCTGAGTGCATTTTTTTTTAACATTCTTTAATTAATATGATACACATGTGGCATACGAGAAGTGGAGGGAAACCCAAATAATGGAATTTACTCTTGACTATGGCACCCTGGGAAAACTCCCCAGAGAAAAATAACCCCAACAAGGACACCGATAAGTTACCATGGGCGGCTGTGGCTCAGGTGGTAGTGGTCCACTACTTGGTTCATGGACAACTAATCAGTTGGCGATTCGATTCCCAACCCGTGTGACTCCACATGCCGAAGTGTCCTTGGGCAAGACACTGAACCCCAAATTGCTCCCGATGGCAAGCTAGCACATTGCATGGCAGCTCTGCTACCATTGGTGTGTGAGTGAATCGGTGAATGACACACAGTGCAAAGTGCTTTCTGGAACTGCTAAAGTTAAAAAAGCACTATATAACATACATCATTTACCAAAGGATTGCAAAATGAAATGTGGATACGCATACAAATATAGTTCCTTTATTAGCAATAAATATCAAAACACATAAACCTGGTCTATTGCTGCCGGTTTATCCATCAACCAAAACAAGCTGGGTAGGCTAGCTGATGACTTAATGGGTCTGTGACCACCACCCCACTCCACACAACCACACTCACATTCAAACACACACACACACACAAGAGAGTTGATGCAGCATCAAGGATGCAACACTCCATGAGGAAACTCCCACAACTAAAGAATGGAGACCACTAGCCTCCTAACCCTGGGGCCAGTCAGCTCCTAAAAAAAATACACACACACACACACAAAAAAAAAACACACACACACACACACACACAGTCTAATCACAGTCAATTAAAAAACAAACAAACAGGCAAATGCCAATAACTGAAATGCCAGCAAAACAAACAAAATTAAAACAAAACAAAACAAAAATAAACAAAAGTGAATAAGCAGGTCATTTAAACACAAGATACGAATGATCAAAACAGAAAAGGAGAGAACAGTGGTAACCACATCATTAGCCACAACAGCAACAGCATGGAGGAAAGAAAAAAGATTTGCTGTATTCGCACTGAAGTGACGGACAGTTCCTCCCTGCAAAAGTGGCCTAGATGCAGTTCAAAAGAAGAAAAAGAAAACAAAAAAGTAACCAAACACAGCTACTGTGCAGCCAGCAGGGGAATTAAGCTTAAGGCAGAACCTGAGGGTGGAGCAATGTTCACCATAAAGCTAGAGGGGCGAGTGACACCCTCCGAAAGGTCAGAGCGAAGTTCTCTGCAAGGCCAGAGGGGGGAGCAGCATATACCGCGAAGCAGAGAAAAGGCATGACATCTTCAGCAGAACAGGATGGCAGAGCGGCATCCTCAGCCAAGCAGGATGGCAGAGTGATGTCCTCAGCCGAGCTGGATGGCGGAGCGATGTCCTCAATGGAGTAGGAAGGCAGAGCAATGTCCGAAGAGGAGCCTGGCATAGTGATGCCTGAGGCAGAGCAGGGAAATAGAGCAGTGCAGCAGCTCTTGACCAGACCGGGAGGCGGAGCAGGTCCTCAGCTGAACAGGGATGCTTAGCGGCATCCTTAGTTGAGGCTGAATGAAGTTTTCCATTGACTTGGCAGGCTGAACGAGATCCAGAGTAGGGGAGGGAGGCAGATTGATGTCCTTAGTGGGACAGGGAGGGTGGGAGATGGTTTCAGCCTGGTTGGAAGGCTCCTTCTTGATATGAGCCCTGAGGGAGTACATCACATCAAGCCATTCCTGATTGGCTTTGATCAGGGAGAATTGCCATTTCTTCTCCCACCTTGGTTTTTCCCTTTCAAAAAGGGCATCTTGGAAACTGAATAATTCTGCTGCATCCATTTTATAAGGTCTTGTATCCTGTCACGTTTGTACATAAAGATGGATGCAAATGCAGAACTGAAGTGAAGCGTTTAATAATGTACAAAACACAACACAAGACTTATATGAATCAAGGGCGAGCATAACTTGAAACAGGCAGACAGACCGAACAAGGTAAGACAACTATTACTGTGCAGAATTTAACTATATATACACCCATGCTAATGAGACAAAACGTGAATCAGGTGAAAACAAGACATGTGACTAGGTGCAGTGTCTGATGGGAATCGTAGACTCTAATCCTTCTCCGATATTACATGACAGTGACCAAACAGAGGCTCTTTAAATTTAACGATGACTGGCCATCAATAAGTGATCACCCCTATACTAGCACGTGAAATTCTCATCCTGCTACACACAGATTTGTTATTTTGCTAATTTATTTCTTTTCATCCACATCAAACTTGGAAATGTATTTGTAGCCTGTGCATGGCTGTTGAAGTGTGAATTGTGGTTTGACATGTTCTTGATTTTGCGTTAAAAAAGTCTAATAATAGTGATTTCCATAATTAATTATGGAAACAATGAGTAGTCAGCTATTTACCCCAGTAGTGGACTACTGGTGTATTCCTGTGCTCTTGGGATAAGCTCCAGATCCACTTCCATCCTGAGCAGAATAAAGTGGTTACTGAAGATACAACCAAGAACATTGCTTGTTCAGAGAAACAGAGCAAGGTGCAACAGAAGTGCTTTGTAGTCTCAATCGAAAACATGTTGTTCTTTTCCAAGGGCAAAGTCATTTGTAATGTTATTGCTCTTGGGACAGAACACTGATTGCTGTTCTCTCCAAAAATTATTTGCAAAATGTTGCATGGACTTTAAAAAATAAATAAATAAAATTATATGTTTTATTTATATAACCGTAATAGATTTTTCAAGAACTACATGGAGCTAGAATGCAGTATGCTGAACAACATCTCATTACTAAGAAATCTAATTCGGTTTACCTTAATGATATAAACAATTTTAAATATTATAATTATATCAGCAATACTCTAACAACAGCTTTTATCAAGACCTACTATTTGCAGAGACATTAATTCATCAAATTTTCAGTGTCTGAATTCATCAAAACACTATGGTTCCCTTCCACTTACTGCACCAGAGTGAGGTCTCCACAATACCCTTTCTATAGTCTTTCTGTTTAAGAAGAGGATATATGGGTGAAAAATGCTCAATAGATGAAAAAGTAATTTGAGTACAGAACAGGGAATGCTTGAATAGAGACACAGCAACATATAGGCAGAGATGATATTGCCCACCAGAGCCAAATAATAAAATCACACAGGTGCCCTCCATCGCTCAACTTCACACTAAAGGATTTAATCGATGAATGTGGGGGTCTGTATGAAAGTCATTGGGAGAGTATGATACGTGATTTCCCTCTGTCGCTCAGCAGACTGCAGTACATAGATTTATACAGTCCCTGGCACTATGGAACTTTCAAAAGATATATATTTCAAAGAAGGAGAAGAATTTTCTATGTTGGATAATGCAGCAAACAATCAATCAGTCAATTAATCATTTAAATGCTAGCAATTATCAGTGATCCAAAGCATACAAGCTCATCTGTGAAGCATAGTGGAGGTAGTGTCATGGATTCAGCTTGCATAGCTACTGGAACAGGCTCACTAATTTTTTTTACTGATGATGTAACTCATGATGGTAGGAGCAGAATTTTTCAGAAATATTTTGTCTGCCAACATTTTGTCAGGGAAATACATCCAAATTAATTGGGAGGTACTTCACCATGCAGCAAGACAATGGGCCAAAACACACTGGCAACTCAAAAAAAGGATTTTATCAATTTGAAAAAGTTGAAGGTTTTAGACTGGCCAAGTCAATCACCAGACCTTAACCCAATTGTGCATGCATATCATCTCCTGAAGATTACACTAAAGGGAGAAACACCCTGAAACAAACAACAAATGAAAGAGGGTGTGTAAAAGCAGGGAAAAGTTTCACGAAAGAAGAAACCAACAACTTGGTGATGTCAGTTAGTCACAGGCTTGATGCAGTTATTGCAAGCAAGGGATATGCAACAACATATTAAGTGTTATTTACTTTACTTTAATAAATCTGTTCCAATACTTTTGCTCACCTAAAAATTGTGTTGTCTGCCACTAAAGGTACCATGTTCTAAGTTTTTTTTCTTTTCTTTTCTTTTTTTTCTTTTCTTTCTTTCTTTTTTTTTTTTTTTTAACACATCCAGATGTAAATATGAGGAAATCTTGATTTCATATTCATCTTTTGATCCAAATGTATTCAGTGTATAGCAAAAATAAAATAATTGGCCTTGCCATTCCAACACTTTCAGAGGGGAGTGTACACGTTTTTATGTATTTATTTATTTATTGTTGATATTATTGTTGATAGCTTAGGCTACCAGGGATCCTCATAAAAATATGTTGATATAAATGGGGTCAGGCATGAAAATTCAAATTGCATAGGTAATTTATATAATCAAATTACAACTGAACTATACTGTTTATACTATTCTCCTTACTACTGAACACTGAAAAGATCTGCAACTACAAACCATGTCACATGACCTCTCACGTGATAACTCTCCCCATTCCCAGTTTCACTCACCTGTTCACCATCAACACACACACACACACACACCAAATAACCCAGAGCTCAGAAAAACATTGTAGGATCCCTCTCGTGTTGTAGTCAGACATGGTGCTGAACTTCTGCAAGTTATGTGGTAAGCTCCCAGTTTCACCTTTGTTTTTCTATTTTACTTGGTTTGTCAATTTGGTTTGTCATGTTGAAAGAAAGAAAGAAAGAAAGACAGAAAGAAAGAAAGAAAGAAAGAAAGAAAGAAAGAAAGAAAGAAATATTACATTAAACAATAAAAAAGCTTGTATTTTGAAAGAAATGACAAGAAAGGCTGTATGATTTTTTAACTAAAGAAAGAAAGCTAATTTCTGAAGAAAGACAGAAATAAAGATTGTATTTCTGAAGAAATAATAAACCTTATATAATAAAAGCAAATTTTTGACAGAACTAAAAAAAGCTATTTTTTTTTAAAGAAAGAAAGCTCATATTTATCAGGGAAGAGAGAAAAGAAAGAAAAAAGAAAGCTCACACTTATAAGATACAGAAATTTTTGGTCTGTATTATTCTGATAGTGTGCTTCTGCTGATTTTTATTTAGTTAGTCGAAAAAGAATATACAGTAGATCTATCAGACTAGGAATCCTGTTGTGTGTGTGTGTGTGTGTGTGTGTGTGTGTGTGTGTGTGCGCGAGTGTGTGTGTGTGTGCGAAAGAAAGATAACAGAGGCAACACTGAGAATTAAGCAAAACCAAGTTAAAACAGGAAAAATTCTGCACAACAACTTTGAGTTCCCAGAATTCAGAAGGAAATGATTTGGTCACGAAGACAGCAGGAAATACATTAACTAAAGAAGTCTGCATTGTTCAATTCTGCTGTATAATAAAGAACATATATGGAAGATTTTAAGATTTAAGTTATACGAATAGAAATGTAAGTTCTACAAATGTATACAGATATTAGACAACATGTGTTAGTAAACATGTGCGTACCAGTGGCATGAAAAAGTATGCCCTTTGAGAGAAAGAATGATGTGAGGTTTCCCTTCATTTTAATTCATGCAAGTCAGATCACATATAAAGGTTATTTATTATTAACGTTTGGTTGAGAGATGGGGTTAGCTGTCATGACTTTCCTTACAACAATTTCCAGGCAAAATGATTTTTAATGAGACTAGAGAAAGTTTGGCATGCACTGGAGCTAGACCAGTTTCTGTTTGAGACTTTTAACAGAGAATGGCAAATCATAAGTAAATGAAAGGCCTTAAAATAGAATGGCAATGACTTATTTATAGATTTTCTTCTCTAATTGTCATAGTTTAAGAAAGTAAATGATATATGATATGATGCCCTTTGTACGTGGCACACAAATTAAATATCACAAGTTCCACTGAGGCAAGTACAGGCCTGCCAGTGGATGTTAGAAATGTCCCCGGCTACTTTAAATTCTGTTATTTGAGTGAGGACGAGTCAAAATGTCACTTTCTCCTGGAATGCATAATAGGAGTTTCTTCAGTTTCAGGGAGAAGAGAATCTAAATCACTAGCAGGAAGGATTTTGGATTTGGCATGTTCTAGGGTAATTAATATCTTAATATCCTAAAATAAACATAATAATAAAAAATAGGCTAATTAGCTATGTTAATTATTCAGTTCAGTTTTATTTCTAGCACTTTTAGCAATAGACATTGTCACAGAAATCTGGATGTAGATTTCAATCCCTAATGAGCTGACAGTGGTAAGGAAAAACTCCCTGAGATGACATGAGAAAGAAGCCTTGTTCCATATGAGCGGATCCTGCGAAGAGCATGGGTCATTACAATGATTACAACAGTAGTTTTTCTTAGGTAAAATCTACAGTATCCTGGTGAGATTATCACTGAATCAAGGGTGAGACTTGGGCCTAATCTGTTTAAGGGTATCTACCTTTATGTGGGATCATCCGCAATATCCAAGCTCATCCAAAGCTTATCACCTTTCTCTGTGTTACTTTAAATTAAGTCACATTAAGAAAGCACTGTCTTCACTAAGAGTTGATTATTTAGAAACAATAGCACATGTTAAGCTTTGTGAATTGTGAGGCTCAAAAATTAAACAGGAGAAAATAGGAGGACTCACAATTGTTTTTTTTTTTTTTTTTTTTTTTCCATGAAAAGCTCTGATTTTCTCTTTTGCCTCAGTAAAATATCTTTATGTAACAACATTAAAACAATGCATTTAGCCACAGGCCATCCCTTTCACCAAAATATCATTACTTATAAGTACACTTTCAACATCCATTAGTCCCACTCAAAGTGTGTATATATATATATATATATATATATATATATATATATATATATATATATATATATATATATATATATATATAAAATAAATAAATAAATAAATAAACTAAAGGTTCATTTTTAGCTTGGTCAAATACAAGATCCATATACTGGTTTTGTGGCCTTGTAGAATGCTACCATGGAATAAATAGTGTATTACAGAGTTGGTTTTATATATAAAGATATTAAAATATATCCCACACTATAAACCTCTCGCAGAGCACCCTTAAATCCATTATTAAAAATGGAAAGAATATGGCACAACTGTAAGTCTGCCAAAAGTCAGTAAACTGGTAAAGAAGGCATTAGTCAGAGAAGCAACCAAGAGGCAAAGTGTAACATTAAAGGTACTGGATAGATTTATAGCTCAGATGGGAGAAGCTGTTCACAGGGCAAACATAGCTTGGACACTCTACAAAGCTGTCTTTTATGGAAGAGTTGTGAGTGGTATGAAATCCCATTTGGAGTTTGCTAAAAGACATGTTGGAGACTGGTAAAAGGTTCTCTGATATGTTTCAAGTTCAAAACTGAACATTTTGGCTTTGGCACAAAGGGTTACATTTGTCAGAAACACAACAAGGAGGACATCAGCCACACAGTGAAGCATGGTGGTGGTAGCATTACAATGACTGTTTTGCTTGGCTTCTTGGTTATATTTAAACTTATACAGACATACCATACTCAAGCACACACATACCATCCCTGTCACAGCAACAAATAAAAGTGCGTGAAGATTAATTTTATTAAATTAACTTTTTTCGTTCACTGATAATGAATGCTGTACTGGGGATCACAAAGCCACGTGAAGTGCAGCACAGAATGAACATATATACAGCCCTAACTTGTGAAAATATCACTACTAAGCAGTGTGACCCCAGTGCCTAAAGTCCAGAGCAACATGAACTTCCACAGCATTGGAACCTGCAAAACCAAAAATCAAAACTCAAACAACAAACACATTTCAAGAATGAACAGACACTGAAGAACCACAGAAACATGGCTTGGGAAATTAAAGTATAGCTTACAATTAGGGATTCACCCAGATTTTGCCCACCTAAAATTTCCGGCTGAAAATGGCATTTTTGGTTATTGGCCGAAAAAGGAAAAAAGGCAGAAAATATGAGCCGGAATTATATTCCGTGACACCCCGCCCCTTATTGCTCGGTGCTCAGATTTCACTCTCGATCTAGCCGACGGTTATTGTAGCATTGCAACATTACTAGATCCGTAAATTGAAGAACATTACTTTGACATGGAGAAAAGTAGCGTGTATAGGAAATGATACAAGCAGAGCTGGAAGTGATGAATGCATCTGCTGAAGGATTGATGTGCAGCACAGAGCAAAATGTGCCAGAGAAACGGGTGCGTGCCAGTGATGAGGCACAAACCCCCTCACTTTCTGACATTTTTTGATGACGTGTTTCTACAGCAAAGCGCCCCGATCTACAGCAGTGCCGCAACAAGCACCGCTACACTTTCCATTGCTTGTGCAGATTGCGTGCAGGTATTTATCTGCCCCAAGCACCAGCACAGAGTGTGAGAGACTATTCAGTGCAGCATCTCAAGTTCTTGATGAGAAGAGGAACCATCTCTCCTGCGAGTAAGCTGAACAACTTTTGTTCTTGAAGAGAAGCATGCCACTTTTGCTTAAATAGAAAGCAGTCCAATTTGCTGTGTGTATAGAATTACATTCAAATTTGTGTAGCCCTGTAAAACTCTGCTCTTGACTTGAGGCTACATCTGTTGCAGGAAAGTGGAACGTCATGCTCCTTTGACTCTCCAGGCTGAATTTGGTTGGCTGTGTCAAAAGACTTGGGCATGAGCAGAACTTGGTTATTCATGTCAGCAGACTCGGGCTTGATCAGAACTTGATTGTCCATGTCAGCAGACTCAGGCATGAGCAGAACTTGGTTGTTCCTGACGTCAGCTTCAGACATGAACAGAACCTGGTTGATCGTGACGTCAGCTTCAGGCATGAGCAGAACCTGGTTGGTTGTGACGTTGGTTTCAGGCACGAGGAGAACTTGGTTGGTCGTGACGTCGGTTTCAGGCATGAGGAGATCTTGGTTTGTCTTGTCAACAGACTTTGGCGTGAGCATAACTTGGTTGCTCATGACATTGGTTTCAGGCATGAGGAGAACTTGGTTGGTCGTATCAACAAACTCTGGCATGAGCATAACTTGGTTGCTCATGACGTCGGTTTCAGGCCTGAGCAGAACCTGGTTGGTCATGACGTTGGTTTCAGAATGGAACTGGCGTGAAAGGTCACCTCATCTGTTCGACCTCGGACTGAAACTTGGCTTGAGAGGCCCTTTTTTTGACCTCAGACAGGAACTTGGCTTGAGTGGTCACCCATTAGACCTTGTACATGAACTTGAATGGAGAAGTGATCTCTTTGACCTCTGACAGGAACATGGCTTGGGAGGTCAATTCGTTGACCTCTAGCAGGAACTTGACTTGGAGCTCTGGGGAGGAGGTTGACACGTTGACCTCCGACTGGAGCTTGGCAGGTGAGACCAAACACTTTTCCAGGTTGGGGGCGTACTCTGGACTCCCAAACTCCTTTATTAATATTCCCGCAAACTGAGTTACATTGTGCAGACCCTTCTGTACGGGCTAGACACTCCACCCACTGGCGGGCTTGGCCAACGAGGCAGGAGAGTATGAACCCAAGCCACTGCCTCTGGTCAGGCTTGGGGTGCACCAGGGTCAAAAAATGCAATTGGCAGTCAAACAAAAAAGACTCGGTGTAGCCAGAAAATCCATCATATGGCTCTGGGGGATCCATGGCAACCCATTGAGGAACCTTGGCAGAGTTGAGTCTTGGTAAGGTGCTCCTCATTACCTGGGCATGATGTCTCCTCCTTCTTACTGCTGCATCCATGGTGAGGCGAAGTATCCTGTCATGTATTCCTCGTAATGAAGGTTAGGATGGATGCAACAAATTAAAAAGTCTATTATTAATACAATTACACTAATATAAAAATTGGTTTAAAAAAATTCATGGGCGTTCCGCCCAGAATTTTCCTTTCGGTGCCTCACTACTTCCAACACTTCACGGACATGGAGCATCAAGATATCAACATATAGCTTATATAGCATTACACAATAACCAAATTAAAGGAAATGACCAAACAGTCTATAATATTGATTAGCACATACTCAGCTCAGATACTGCATAAAGTATACTAATGCACTGTATACAGAATAAAAGTCTTTTGACGTGGAAAAATTTCTCACTGGACAGTGTAATTTAAATATCACTGGACGTTTAAGGCCTCATTTTGGAAATAGGGCCACATTTTTGTCAATAAATACAGTGAACACCAACTATAGTAATGAACCACACTTTATTAGATATTTAACAAATATCACAATACAATTCTAGCATTTTAAAACTACAATGTATGTTCAACTCTGATATTAGAAATACAATGAATATTTGGGAAAATTAACACTACTTGCAGAAGACATGAACTACACAAAACACAATATTGGACATTCAACAACCAGTTTGCTCATAATGGAAACCACTGAACAACACTTCTCAATTTTATTCCTCATTTGTGTACAAATATCATCAAAATAGGGTTCTACCTTTCGACTTTAACTTTATCTTTTTCTTAAAAAAAAAAAAAAAGTTTTGTCCTGGCAGAGGTATGTGGCATAACTCATAATATCTTATAACAATCATGCATCAGATAGATAGATAGATAGATAGATAGATAGATAGATAGATAGATAGATAGATAGATAGATAGATGGCTAGATAGGTTGATAGATAGATAGATAGATAGATCATATTTTAGAAGAATCGTGTTCATTGCTCCAGCACAGTACCTGTACAGTACAGAGACTTGTAGAATCTCTGCCGGGTGCACTGAACATCTTTTTAAGACTCTATGCTGTTTTTTTTTCTTTCCTTTCTATTTGTAAATGATATTTATTTGTATATACTTTCTGCAATTGTTTCAGTCAAAAAACGATCTTTCAAAGGGTGTGAATAGTTCTGGAGTAGCCTCTGACTGGCTGTCTCTGAGATCTTAGCAAGTAACAGTAGAATAGGGCATTACTGCATGCTGTTTCTTGGTGTTGCACATGAGAGGCCAAAGTAACAGCTGGCATTTTCAGTGCAAGATGTATGCCAGATGTATGCCAAATATGGAAGGATCATCAAGAGAAAAGTCAACTTCTCTTCACTGAGTTTTATAAAGATCCATCTGCTGTCATGCATTTACAGACTACATGCTGACTGTTATTTGTCCACCTAAAAATAGCTACACTTCAAATGTGTTATAATGTGGATGAAACACTTTGTGCTATTAAAGGAAAATAATCAATAAGACAGTGGTGTGATGCAACTGGACTCATGTCACTTATATTGTCTGGTTACAAGTGTACAATATTTTTTTTATTTATTTATTTTTTTTTTTTAAAGCTTTACCATTAACTGTTACAAAGTGCTGACAGTAGAGACTCCTTCCATAAAAGCTACATAAACGTCTCTTTGCAGAAAACATTTTTTTATTTGTTGATATAAACCCCTGTATACATTCTTACTATAGATACAAAAATGCATTTGAATGAGTGCATTAATATAAACATTGCAGTAAGATATACTGTCAGAGCTGCTGAAAAATGAATAAAAAAATTAATCAACACCTTCTGACCAATCAGAATATTTTTTTTTTCAAATGTTACAGTAATCCAATAAATTTGGAATAAAATAAAAAAATGTAGAGTGGTCAAGGCTTGGGTTCACACAAAATCACAATTTCTATTTTGGTTTGTTTGCCAAAAAAGTTTGAGAACTCTTGATCTAATCTATCTGTTTATGAATCAGTCGAAATTGGGGGAAATGCTCAACAATTAAAAAGTAAATATTGTGAAGTTAGGATATCCGGTACAGAAAATGGCTGGATGGATATTGTGAAGTTACTAGTTATGAAGCAAAGGTAGTAAAAAAAAAAACAAAAAAAAAAGTTATGGGATATGAAATAAAATATAAAGAAAAAACTGAAACACACTGTATAGCTTTCAGTGTGTTTCCTCTAAATTTGCAACTCTTAAGTAATTTGTATGTTAACCATTGAAAGGTAATAAATAAGAAATTTAATAATCCAGAAGGCATTTGAAATGATGTGTGACTGTCATGTAATGGGGTTAGAAACATCTGCAAGTGCACTTTTTTTTATTAAAGCTACAGGCAGACAAATCCAAAATGTAGGGCAGTATCAAAGTCATAAAACAGACAAGGGGTCAGGTGACCGGCAAATGGGCTTAACTAGGCAGGACGAAAATCAGAAGCGCAAGGACGAAAATGGGATCAATAAACTATGAGACGTGGAACAAGGATCAAAGGCTTGGTACGGGTTTGATGGAAAACAGAGAAACACTCAATACTTTGCCCCGAACAAAGACACATGAGGGGTTTAAATATACAACATTGGGGAATGACAGCTGAGATACATTAGGAAATAACCAATAACAGGGGCAGACACGGGACAGACACCAAAACAAACACAAGTGTCAAAGTAAACAATCAATGACAACCCGGAATCACTTCAGACAACTTCGGGCAGTTCATGCGCGCTGAATGGTCCGGCACTCAGAGCGAGGGGAAATCTGTGACAATGAATAATTCCCTAAATTTGAATGATGTAATTAAAGTCATTATGTAAAACAAACAAACATATATAACACTGTGTCCCTTGTCTAAGTGCAACAGATATAGGAAATAAAATTTATTCTTGTGTTTTTTTGTTTTTGTTTTTTTTTATTTTTTCCATGGCATGTGTTGCACTGTAAAATGTATTAATTTTGCCAAAATCCTTCGTGGTTATTTAATAGTTTACTGTTCTTGGTATTGGGAGTACTTTGTGTTATAGCGCTCTTTGCCAATTGGTAGCAGATGTATTGTGTCAGTCGGTGTTGAGTTTGACTGAGTTATGTACTTTGTATGAGGTATGTACTTAAGCCAGCACGATTATAAAGTTTGAATTTTAAGCTTTAAAAGTCGTTTCAAGTGCACAACCCTCTTTAATCATTTTATACCATTATTAGGATAGACGGACTGTCGTTTTTGCCGTGTATTTTACTTGTAAAATGAGTTTGTGAAAGATGAGCAAATTAGCACGTTTTTGTTGTGTGTGCGCGCTAGCTGTCGCCATTTTA